>NW_010301643.1:0-28842 GCF_000700745.2 Antrostomus carolinensis
TCAGCCACTCCTCCCAACTTTGTATCATCATCAAACTTGCTGAGGACGGACTCTATCCCTACATCCAGGTCATTGATGAAGATGTTAAACAAGACCAGACCCAGTACAGATCTCTGGGGAACACCACTAGTTACAGGCCTCCAACTAGATTCTGCGCCACTGATGACAACCTTCTGAGCTCTGCCAGTCAGTCAGTTCTCAATCCACCTCACCATCCACTCATCTATCCTGTAACTTCTAAGCTTTGCTGCAAGGATGTTGTGGGAGACAGTATCAAAAACCTTGCTGGAATCAAGGTAGACAACATCCAGTGCTCTCCCTTCATCTACCCAGCTGGTGCTGACATCATAGAAGGCTACCACATTGGTCAAGCACCAATTATCCTGGACGTTTTCGGTTTTCCCTCACAGGGGAAAATGTTCTGTATTTTGGTTTGAGGTCTGATTACAAACGGTTGATTTAACAGTCAGCATTTTGTGTCCTTATGAACTCCAGTTTTGAAGTCACATTTCACCTTCTTCTTTATAGACTGGAGGTTCCTATTAAATTTGTTTGCCTGTGGCAAGTAATTTCTCCAATTATCCTGGACGTTTTCGGTTTTCCCTCACAGGGGAAAATGTTCTGTATTTTGGTTTGAGGTCTGATTACAAACGGTTGATTTAACAGTCAGCATTTTGTGTCCTTATGAACTCCAGTTTTGAAGTCACATTTCACCTTCTTCTTTATAGACTGGAGGTTCCTATTAAATTTGTTTGCCTGTGGCAAGTAATTTCTCCTATTGGTTTAAATCTCTAAGAGAAATCAGCATCCAGCTGCTAGACAGTTGTACTGATGAGGACCCATTGATTTTTCTCTCCTATCCCCTTACCATCAATAAGAAATGTCCTTAGCTTTCATGATACTTCTTCCCTGCCATAATGCTGCCCTGGCTGGTCTCACTGTCAGGGCCGGTCTCAGTTGCTGATCACATTATATGTGGATGTGATGAACAGCCTGATAAAATGTTACAGTCAATACTCGAGAAGCCTAGATAAAGATAACACTTTGCGGTGAGAGCTTTTTAATAATGTGTTCTCTTTGATGTAAACCAATGGTAAAGAACTGCTGGTTTTAACAGAAAAAAAAAAAAAAAAAAAATATATATATATATATCAAGGATTAATGTATACCTAGCTCAACATGATTTAGCAGTATCCAGAAAAGGAGAATTTAAGAAAATGCAGACAATTTATGTTCCATTTTGGGGGAAAAAATAATTCTTCCCTCTTTAACAGAACTTTTTATTTTTTTTTTTCACGGCGGTATTATCTGAAGTATTTTCTTTTATAACAAGGAGTGGGGAGCATGTAAACAAAATATTCTGTGTGCATTTCTCTGAAGTAATAGGCTTTTGAAAGACTGTCGACTTAAATTTAAGATGGCTAGATTATTTTACAAGATGCCTTGGAAGAAGCAAGCATTTAACTTTCCTCAAAACTTGAGGAAAGCTGCTCCTTCTATCCTGATTTTTTTATGTTTATATATGAATGCAAACACAGATACAGAGCCATTATATGTTCTTTCTAATCTGCTTGTATTGTGATAAATGTTTCTTAGTAATAGTTGTTAAATAGTGTATTTTTCAAACCTTTAAACAGATGCTACCAAATATCACTATAAGCCACCAGTATGGACTTCAGTTCTGCAATAAATAGTGTATTTAACAGGACAAGCGTGGGTGGACTTGGGTGATGAGATGGGGGAAAGGACTATGTGGAAAGAGGGCTAAGAAGGACTGAACAAATAAATGACACAAAATGGATATGAGTTAGTGAACTGCAAAATAGTCTCCTATTTTTGAAAATCTTAGATGAGTAATTGTCAACTGTGCCATCTGTAAGTAATGTGAGCTTCCAAACTTGTGGCAATTAAAACTGCCTAGCATCCCACTCCAGCCTTATATTTTCTTCTGTGTACAAGTCAGTACTGAAGACTAATCTTTTGTGACATTAATCGTTTCATGAGGAGAGACAGAATAAATCACAGTAGCCCTTCCTCTCTTCACTCATGAAGATAAATGCCATAACACGATGGCTGATCTTTGTTATGACACTAACCATTATATATTTAACAGAGAGAGCAAAATCCCACTGACAGCCAACAAAAGAATTCTCTCTTTACACATTCTATGAGAAGGCTGTATTTCTTTAGTTCAAAAACATGACTTATCATATCTGCTCTCAGAGCAATTTAAGCAGTAGATCTGTGTTGTGCCAGTGAACTCTGTTCTGTACACAGTGATGTCGTGATTCAGACTAATGAAAACTGATTTGAAATAATTGTACTGGGAAGGAAAAAACTGCATAACACCCAAGGACTCTTAAGACTACTCTTTTCTATTGTCCGTTCTGACAAGAAAGAATAACTCCTATTTCAAACAAACAAGTGAGCAAGCAACGTCCCGCTCCTCAAAAAAACAATCAACCAAACAAAAAAAACCCTCCAAAAACCAAACTCAAAGCTTTAATTTTTCATTTTGTGGACATTTCAGTTTTCCATTTTGCCTCTTGAACAGGTGAGCTCAAGGAACTGAAAGTGTCTTTTTGTTGTGTCTATGATTGCAAGTGAATTAATTTTTCCAGCTTTATCACTTGCTGTACACCTCTTGGGAATTTCTTTCCAGGTTTTCTGTGCATTAGACACATTCTAGTCCTTCTTTCTGGGATAAAATGACTAAGATACTTAGTAATTTTCAGCATCTCTGCTTGCTTATTACTTTGAAGGGAGTGATGCTATGTATCATCCTGTGAGTGAGGAACAGAGCAAACAACTGAGTTGTGAAGTTTATGGACTTCCCTTGTGAGGTTAAGAGGATCAGTGTGACTTATACTGACTTGTCACCTAAGCATCAAAATGTGCTGTAAATTTCATGAGGTAGTTTCATGCTATCTATCTGACAGAATTAAAATGAAGTAAAATTTTTACAATTTTATTTTTATGCTTGCTGTTATTAACTATATTTTAGTAACTTGGATAGAAGTGCTTTTTGCTTGCTATGTATATCCTTCGTTCTGCCCCCACCCCCCCTTTTTTTTTTTTTTTTTTTTTTTTTTTCCCTTTTTTTTCTTTTTTGCCTTCTGGAGATCTTAGGTCTGTATCTTTAGGACACTGTCTAACAAGATAAGCTCTGATAGTAAAGCAGTGGCAAGAAAACCGGCGTAACTGTCACCTCCTGTTAAATTTGGTACATTCAGAGAGTAGCCAGTAGGAATTTTATTTCTTATATTAAAAGTAACCCTTACACATAGCATTTGCCTGAGGAAATTAAGCAAAGAAAGCTTTTAAAACAAACATACTCATATTCTCTGTTTTGTTTTGGGTTTTTTTTTTTTTTTTTGAAGTTTTACTCTTCATATTTTTTTTTTTTATTTTACTATGCTGAAACAAGTTATATAGCAAACCTTTCAGTGTCTCAGGAAAAAAAAAATCTATATCAGCTTTCGGTAGAGGAAACAGCATATATGGAAGCAGATGTTTGGGGTTTAGTGCTTCTTAGTTTTGGGGGGTTTTTGTTGTTTTTTGTTATTTTTTCTTGTTCCCTTAGTAGTGACGAATGTATTCACACTGGTGGTAATTCTTTCCTCTGTGTAATATAAAGACAGCTGACAGGGCACTCATATCCATTCCGCTTCATTAGTTCCAGTCACCTAAGTATGGCCTCTCTTCATTTTGTACAGAGGTAGGTGCCAAAGGGGAATTTCTATCCCTGCTGGAATTAGAGGCATTTCATGATTGTGGCCTGTGCGATCACCAAATGAGTGCAGGTTTCAGTAATATTTTTAGGTGGCAGAGCTGTGTTTTGCTCCTGGCCCCTTCTCTGAAATAATGATTTTTAGTTTTAAACAGCTTTAACCCATGTTTTTCAGCTGGATGCACTGATAAAGAAATTGAAACCTGTACTCTAAACTAAATAGGCAGAGAATGTGGTCTACAAGCCATGGGAGGTTGACAATACAGTTTGTCCTGTCAGCAAGTAAAAGCTACAGCATGCTGTTAGGTAGCTCTTCATTGTTGACTATGTAAGCAGCGCTTGTGTACCTGTGTGTGGGTTTTAGGGAACCCATGGCAATGAACTGCATCTGTATGGATGTGCAAAAGTTTCAGGAGGAAAAGGCCATGGGAATATACTGTGGTAAGGACAAGGGAAGAAATGTATTTCAGTAGGGATGCAGAAAAGTGGGAGATACGGAAGTTAGAGTTATTGCAACACCTCAAAAGATGAGTATCACTTTGAGAGTAGAGAGGCTGGGCAGAGTGAGAGGCAATGGGGTATTGTGATAGAAAGCAAGAAGAGGTATGGCTTGCATGGCTAAGCAGAAGTCTGGAGGCTGGACTGCACTGTCAGAATTGAGCAGTCATTCTGAGCATCTGGATGCTCCATCACTTGAACTGAAGTCATCCCTGGTAATCCTGCTGCTAATAATGGAACCCATACTGAGGTAGCAAGTTTGACATCCTGCTCACTGGGGTATGTGTCTTTGATCATGATATTGCAGAAATCTGATAGGATTCTATGCGCTCACTGGGTTCATCCTCTTACAATCACTGGGGTGTTTATGGATCTGTGCCGACAGAGCCTTTAAGTGAAAGTTCCTGGTTGCTTGGACAGGCTGATTGCATTAGTAAAGAGAGAAATATGAAGGTTTCCTTTTGTTTCAGTATGTCAGACCAGATCAGTAAGTTATTATAAGTTAGCTGTTTAGGGTTGAAAACTTTACCCTATGTTTTCTGGTGTGATACATGAGGCCACTAGCAATGGCAAGATGTGGCTAGAGCTTGTACCTTTTAAAGGAATAACACAATTGTATATTTAATTTTAACTGAATTGTAGTCCAGTTTCTTTTGAATTCAAAATGTTAACTGTACAGTTTATCTGGAATTTCCAAAGAACTGTTGCTGCCTTTGTATCAGTTTAAAATAATGACATTATAAATAAATTTTTAAAAAGAACAATAATAGTGTCCAGACATCTCAGAACAAACCTCAGACCAGCCAGTGAAAGCAATGGAATGAACAAACAAATCATTCAGCTTCTTTCTTGCTCTTCCCCTTCATTCATTGTTTTAGGAGATGATAATGCCTTACATATCTGGCAGGTTAGCCAAGCTAGGTGGTTTCAGACCAACTTGCAAACAGATTCTGTAGTAGAAATTATCTTGCAGGAAACATTCTCCCAGTTGTTCCCTGTGTTTCATGCTGAAGAAACTGTAAAGTACTTTTGACTTACAGAGGGCTGGGGGAAAATGGTTTTTGGGTGTACTTTGCACCATTTGAGCTCTACAGGTCAGTTACATTACCTCTGTACCTAAAAAAAGGTGCGGACTAGTAGGATGCACATAACTGATGTTAAAACTTAATGTATTTCAGCAGGTGTAGGTATTTTTGTGTTGCTTTCTTGTTCATGTTATATCTTTGTTCTTTTCCTTGCTTGATTTTACTTTCCTTTTTTATCTGTAGTGACGCATGGATTATAGAGCATACCATAAAAGACATCTTATGAAATGCACCTTCTTCTTCTTAGTAAATTTTATAACTTCCATATTGTAACTACAACTGCTCAAAGACAGAAGTCCTACCAGGAGAATTATTATTCCCATTTCAGCTTCTTTTAGTAGTTTAGTACCTGGAAACTATTCTTTACCTTTCTCTTCAAAACCATGAGCAAGAGTTCTGTGAATATCTATTTGAGAATTTATGTTAAAATAGATTGTAGTGCATCTTGCCTTCTTATTTTCATCCCTCTTTCCTCTGTTTCATGTACTCTTCCTCCTCTCGATCTTGCTGTTTTCTCCTCTTCATCCATCTCTCTGCAATTCCTTTCTTAGCCCACTCAGTACCCTACCCTCCTCTCCTAACCATTTACCCATCTTTCTTCATACAAAAGGCTTTGAACTTTAACCAGGCTGCTGATAATTCCCGAATTACAAAAGCTGTTAATCAAAAATGAATACAAAAGATGTGAGTGAGGCACTTCCCACAGTAGAAGTCAGTCCTTCTGTTTAACCTCACACAAGCAGCTGGAAAAGACAATGCTGGATTTTTTCCAAGATGCTGTTCTTGTACCCTGTTTGCGACTCCATCTTTCGATTCATTAATTTAGTAATAGGTGACTAGAGAATGCATTTTCTGCTTAGGAGAAGGAAAGTTATTTTTCTGTTCTTTTATTCATCCTGCTGTCTTTGGGCAGTAAAAATTGTCTTGTGCAGTTCAGCCTGACTTGCATTTTAGCTGTTGAGTAGGAGCACCGGCCATAACTGTACTGTTCCTCTTTCTTCTCCTGAATTATTTAAATAATGTTCTAAAGAGAATGACTTCAGTTTGTGAGTAGTGGCTAAGCCTATAGTTTGACCAAGCAGACATGATAAAAATTATCCTAATTTTTGTTGGCTACCTGATCTTGGGAACCCTGCATCCAGAAATGGAAGAGGCTCGGGCTGGTTCCAGCTCACTGTGCTCTGGCTGCACAATCAGCATCAACAAGCCCACCAGACTGATCTGCCTGCTGCTTTTGGACCATGGCACAGTATCAGACCACACTTGATTCTTGTTTAGAATAATAATTTTCTGTCAGCGTAATAACTGATAGCTGCAGGAGCAGAAGCTGCAGGCAGAGCTTCCCACTTTCTGCAGGAATGTTTATGGGTGGCAAGAAGGCCAACTTTCTAATTCACCTTTCTTCATGCTGTCCCTCTGCTTGTGTTCCCTCTGGTAACTGAAATGCAAATGATTGAGCAGATATGATGCAGGTAGTCACAAGTGGCTGTGTATATAAATTAATATAATAATTCCATCAATTATGTAGAGGTTCTCTTCTGATTTTGTAGGCGAGCTGTGCATTCAGGATTTCTCTTATGCAAAGCTGAGAGTCTTGACTCCACTCTAGAGTTTTCTTGTTAACAGTTCACTAGAAAGTGTTTTTTTTCCCCAGCGTGGCAGCTGATTTTTTTGAGCAGTTGTCAATATGCAGAAGATGTTAGATGCCATGGTGTGGTGGTTTAACCACAGGTGCTTACTCACCCCCCCACCCTCCAATGAGATCAGGAGGAGAAAATATAAACGAAGGTGCTTGGGCATCGGGACAGGAGCAGATTACTACGATGGTAAGGGAAGAGGGAAACAACACCAAACAGTAACAACAACACTACTAGTGAAAAATATACAATACAGGTGATACACAGAACCAAACGACTCACCACCTGACTCCTGACCTGCTCCAAAATAGTTGTACCCCCTTCTTCTTGGAACTTCCCTGTTTAAATACTGAGCGTGACGTCACATGGTATGGAATACCCACTTTGGCCCTTTTGGGTTGGCTGCCCCGGCTTCTTCCCTCCCAGTTCCCTGTAAACCATTAACTCTATCCTAACCAAGCCCACGACACTTGGTGAGAAAAGGAATTTGGATTTCTTCTTGTGCCATATAACTAACATGAATTTTCCAATGAAACTGGGAATGCATGTGTTTGTGGCAACTGTGTAATTATTTAGTATCTCTGAAGCTAAGGGTTGATGCGTGTAGGTGATACAAACATAACGATTTCCCAGGCTGCTACCATTTACTGGGAGATTTGATTTCCACTGTGCTTGGTAGAATCTGAGTCGTCTTCTGTTTGAGCTGTCAACTGGGGTTTGAATGAACACCAAGAATGTGTTCAGTCCTATGACTATTTCTGGTCTCTTCCAGATTGTGCTGATGAATATCAATTTATTTGTCCCAGTCATTTAGTGGCTGTCCCTTTTTAAGGGTGTGGTTGAATGGCAGGAATAAATAGATCAGATTTATTGTGTGTGGTAGAGGTTGCAGGCAGTGCAAGCAATTCTTCTGCCATTGTCTCTTTAACAAAATACACTGAAACAATCATACTCTTAATGACAGTACTTTGGTGTGGTTTAATTTCAGCATTATTAGTCACTGCCTGTATATGATACGAGTGTTGGTGGATGGAGTGGAGGAAGGGGAAAGATATTTAAAACAGATAAACGCTTCCTCCCCTGATGTGCGTTACTTTTCCTGACCAAGAAGTCCATGACTTAACTATGCTACTGCATTTTAGTATTTTGTTTGCCTTAAGGCACAGTTAGTAATTCAGTTTGAATTTCTAATATTATTTTTAAAACTCTCAGAAATGCAAAAGGAATTGCAGGCTTTTAGCAGTGTTAACAGTGAGATACAGAGGCAAGACATGCTAGTGCAATTATCAGTTCAGTATATTCATTAGCTCACACACTCTTAAGTAATACTCTGATGCTGTTTTCCATAACTGGGGGAAGAAAATGAGATTATCATTAAAATGTTTTTACAAGTAATTATTTTTATTTTCTTACTGTGATATATGGTTAGTTTAAAACTGGGGGGGTTGGAGGATGACAGCATTGTGGAAGGGGCAGAAAAAAAACATCCTTACTAAGGTTCTTTGCTAAATTAATCTTCGTTCTGATAAAGAAAACTTAATTAGGTACACAATACCAGGATTTTCAATTTAAACAGTGTTTGAATTGGAGAATTAGTGCCTTTCAGTTAGGGTATGAACAGTTCTCTAAATAACAGGGTTTAAAGGGTTGTATGAACAGCATGAAATTCATGGGATATGTGAACTGCAGCCCACGCTATGTGTCCGGTGTAAAACAAGTGCACACAATGGGCAATTGTTTCCTCCAGCACGTTCAGCCTGTCTGACGTACTCTGCATTTCAGTTCGTCATGAGACCCTGAATGTGTTCGCTTCGTACTGTGATATTTGAAATCTGCCTTGTGGGTTTGATTAAACTTTCTGTAGTGGTGTTTTGCGTCCTGCTTGTTGGTTTCATTGTTGTTTGGTGAAGATGATCTTCCATATCCATATGTCTGGCCATTGTTTCCACAACCAGTTCAGTGCAGCTTCCTCAGCACAAACTCCTCTCCCTTCTCCCATTGTCCAGAACAGGGTGACTTCCGATGTTTGCGTAGCTTTATTGTTTCCTTCCCATTATTGTCAAACTCATGTGGTAATACTTGGTACTTTTACTGACTTTCTAGAGTAGGATGTGATGTCGTAGAGAAGGGGACAGGGCTACCCAAATTTTCTCAATTGCAGGGAGGAGCTGCCCAGGTGTGCTGAGGGGCCTGTACTCAGGAAGAGAAACAGGGAATCCTCCACAGTGAGTAACCCCGCTTTCAAGTGCACACAGTTTCCTTCATAGCCATGTCCAGTACAGTGTAGTTTCCTCTTCTGTCCTTTCCAGTTTGCCCTCTGGAATGTTCCCAGTTCAGTTCTCTTCTTTTGCCTTTATTTTGGTGTATTTTCTCTTTACCTTGTCATTTTTCTTCATCTTCTTTCTGAAGGTTAAAGTTTCCATTTTTGTCTTTTCGCACCATTAATCTTTTCTCATCCTAGTCTTAATCCTTCTACACATTGTCATTTTTCCAGTGCCTTATTGAGATTCTGTCACTAATACACTGTATCATTTCTCTCCCCTTGCTGTGCAATGGCCCTTTTCCCAGCCCGGTGCAGTTCCTTCCATCCTTACTCATTGCCATACTCTTTCCTACCCGCTCTTCTTTCTCCTTTCAAATCACCTTTCGGTTTTCCTTTCCTGATGGGTCCTTTTTGAATCTTGCCTGTTGATGTGCATGAGATAAGCTCAGCTTAGCTCCCAGACCTTTCTAGTGCAGCCCTCACTTCTGAGTTTTCCTTTGTGGAACTGAGACATAAAGGATACAAAGCTCATCTGTAACAAAGAACCGAAGGATTTTGGTAAACCGTGTTTTGGCTGCAAAAGGGGAGAACAGGCAGTAAATCAAACCAGTCAAACGGCAGGAGAGGACTGAGCTGGTCAAGCTGTAGGGAGTAGGGAGGCTTTGGCGTTAGGTGAACTGCTTGAAATGCAGCCCTGGCTAGCACCCTTCACACTTTGCTGACTCGTATGATACGATGTGGTGATGTCTCCGGTTCCTAGTGGGCAGGTATCCACATAGTAGTAGCTACTTTCACAATTGCCATCATTTGGTAACTACTAGAGTGAAGCTCAGGATTGGATGAATTTAGAGACCAAACATTTCTTATTTTCCCAGGGTAGAAATGCAAGTTCTGGCTGAGATATGTTGGCAATGTGCTCTGGGAAGCTCGATTGCCGTGGCCCGTGCTGCACCTTTTATTGCTGTTTGAAAGGTTTCATTTTCCAGGGCTGTCAGTCTGGCACTTTACATGAGCAAAACAGTGGCTGCTTGTTTAACAGCTTAAAACTGATGGGGACAAAAAGGAAGTGGAAAAGCAGAAAAAAACTCTACAAGATGGTTGTATCTGGAAAGTGGAGTGGCTTACTTTGGGCTTAATTGGAAAAGGCAAAGGAGTGGAAAACTGAGCTGAACTGGAAAAATATGCTGCACTCTGTCATGTAGCATCTTGTGTGCTGTGACTGTTCTGACTACTTCATTTGTCATTGTTTTTAGAAACAAAAAGCATTTTAAAACTGAAACCTATCTGTGTCAGTTCTCACAGTAGCTCCTGCTCCACAAATGGAAGGTTTTAGTCAATTGTGTTCCTGAGGTCATGACCTAAGTATAGAATATTCAAATGACCTCAAATAGTTTTAAAGTAACAAAAATAAATAAAAAAAAAGAAGACTAGCTGTCTCTTTCTTTTTGTTTTGCTTTGGTTTTTGTTTTCCCCTCCTGCCTGAAAGGAACTCTGTTGCCGTGTCATAAAGTTAGTTGCATATTTCAACTCTTATTTGGAACCTGGGAAGAATTTTTCCCAGACAGATGTAGCAGATGATGCACAAAAGCAGCAAGTAGATCTTATTCTTGCTGCACTTTCCTGGATTATATCTGGCTTTCCAACAGACAGAGGAGTCCAGTCTCAACACTACTGTTCCCTGCCTTTCATAAATGACTGCATAAAAACTTAACGATTGCCTAACCTTTCAGATTCACAGGACAGCTGTGTCTTGTCACTTACACATGTATTGTTTCTTTTCAGGCATTGGAAAAGTACCCCAACTCACCAATGACAGCAAAACAAATACTGGAAGTCATTCAGAAAGAAGGGTTAAAAGAAACAAGGTCAGTCTTTATATGTTCTGTATTTTTACCATCTCTTTGAAAATCATCTAGGAATGGTATATAATCTTTGCAAAACATAAAGTGCTGTTTAATGGCTGAATTGATTTCCAGTACCAAAGTGGGAAATACAACTGATGGGTTTTGTTTGTTTGTTAATTTAAGGCTTTTAAAATGGTTAGTGACTGGCTTAACTTTGTACCTTCCAAAATGAGTCTGGGGGCCAGCTCCAGTCTGATGGCCTTTCTTTAGAAGACAGTGTGGTCTGCTGAAGACAGCCCAGTGCTACATCTCATTTTTACTTAAAGACCAGAGCTTTGCAGATGGGTTGTGTGTGCCACTATGTGCATGGAGAAACTGTGAGATGGAGCTAGACGCACTCCTCTCACTTGGGTTTGTGGTCTGGCACTTAAATCAGTTATGACATGCTGGTGTTGCCTGTGATAACAGGGGTTGTGCTGATAAAGAATTGGGAATGGAAGGAGAGGGGTGTGTGAACAATGGGAGCCAGTCTGTGTGACTGCAGAGGTTGGATACTGAGTTGCTTAGTAACAGTGTACTTTGGATGTAGATTTCAACTATAATGATTAAGCTGTTAGGGGATAGGTGGGTTATCCAGAGCCTATGGAAATCAACAGTTGTCTTCCATTGACTCCTGGTTCAGATGGGCATATAGCTTCTTGTTCCTCAAAGGTGACAGATTACTTTATGTCTTCTGTTGACCTGCAGATGGACACTTGGGCAGGAATTAATTTAAAGAAAAACTGGTGCGGGTGTCCTACAAGATGCAGTTTCCTCTTCTCCAAATGTTATAGGAAAAATTTTTTGTTCTAATAATTTTAATACTTGTTGCTGTCTCAAAGCAAAAGGAGACATCTGCTTTTATTTTAATTATATTCTTTTAGTGTGGAACCTAAAATCTAGGGCAAGAGAACTTCAAAGCCTGTGTAGAGGAGTAGTAACACTACTCAGAAGTCTATTACTTCTGAGTTTATTCTGGTGAACTAGAAGTAACCATGGGACATATATTTACTGAATTTACTGTTGTTCCTAATAAACAGAACATTCTGTGTGATCATTTGCATTGCATAACCATGCACTGCTTTGTTAGTAGCCTCATAACACACTTATAATAACTATATTTTGGTAAAATTGCAAAAGCAAGAATATGCAAGATGAAGTTGGATTTGCCACCTTTTAGAGATATAAAATGCCTTAGCTCCTGTCAAGAAATTGCTTCAAGTATATTTGATGATGCCAAGGAAACAAGGAGATGAAAACTTTTGAAAATGAATATCCAAACATATGTTATGCTACAAGGATTTCCATACTACAACAACAACAACAACAACAAAAGCAAGAAAATCCAACTTTGAAAATCTGTTTTTATTAAGATAATGTTTCTCACAGCAGTGAATAGATTGCTTTCTTCTTACATCTTGTGATATGAGACAACTGCATGGGAGAGGCTCACAAGCCTGATAATAGCATTTCTTTGTAATTTTAAAAATTCTTGTTTCCGTGAGCAGTGCATGAATAAAATTTTGTATGCAAAACCTATGGGAGGGAGTGAAGGCAGCGTTTTTGTTATTTAAATATAGAAAATGTGGAAGCTCTTTTTAATTGCTGCAAAATGAATAATAAGGTAAAGATTCCTTTAAAGAAGTTCAAAGCTAGATCTTCTTTTGTTTCTTCAGTTACTAAGAAACTGAGAATTGCAGGGAAGTAGTAAGGAAATTCAGATACATTCTGATTTTTATTCATGGTCTGGTATAAGCAGGTATGTATGAATGTGTGGTAGATTGCAGGATGCTGTATATGGTCATGAGTATCTAGATAACAGAGAAGGATAAAATACAATGTTCTTTACTCCTTACTTGAAACATTGCTAGGTCATCCCAAATTGATTAGCCAAAAATGCTGAATTCAATTGTAAAAACAAAAAATGTTGATTCTGTATTGATTTTTTTTAGAAGTATTTGGATTCTCATTTAAATTCTGATTTAATGTAAAAGTTGTTTCTGCTGCATTTTGCTATTGATTAGGCACAAACCTGCAAAGTTGTCTGAGCGCCTAACTCTTAATGCTGATAAGGTATTTGACTTCATATATGTATTTGTTGATTGGGCCTCAGTGCATAAGTAATGTTTTGTTTCCACAGTCCTTGAATTTAGAGTCCAATTTACCCCATCCAGCTCTGCAAGTTCTTTCAGTACCTTTCTGCCAGTATGGTACCTTTGCTGTTACTAAAGATGATCTTCCCGGTCTCTATACTGCAGCCAGCTAAGATGAACAAGGGATGTAAATTTATGATGTTCAGTCACCTGGTCATAAGCAGTGGAATGGCACTAGCATGTTTTATGCAGTATTGATTCTTCAAGTCTGAACTTGTACCAGCAATATGTTGCTACTTTAATATACTTTACTTATTCCTTTATACTGATTGTCCTTGTTGGTAGAACCCTGGCAGTCCTAAATAAAGTTCTTAAAAAATTATCCTCTCTACTGTTCTATTTATAGATGAATGAGATTAATTGGCTTAATAATTTTTCAAATATATTACAGCATTAAGAGTCTAGAGCTTTTTGCTGTGGTAGTAAATTTGAATGAATAACACATTTTCAGCAATGTCATTGTCATTATGTGTAGTCTTTAAATAGACACTGTCAGACTATTCAGCCTCTTCTTTTCTATGTTTGTAATAAAGACATCAAGTTACACATTTTTTTATTATTACTCAATTAAATACAGTAGGAGGAAAATTCCTAAGTTACAAAGCAGAAAAGAAAAACTTACTGACATGGCCGGCCAGAGGTTGTACACCTAACTGGCTTCCTTATTCTGGGGGACGTACAGCTCAATTTTGTCTTTTAAATATCTTCCCTGTTATGATGGTTGATTGTAAAGTGGTCAGCAGGCAGGCAGTTCTTCTGCTACTGTAAAAACTTTTAAAGCAAGCCTTTTTGGGACGTAGAAAATATAAGGTTTTCTTCCAAGGATGGTGGGGGAGGAGGGGGAAGTATTCATTTTACATTCATGTCTGTGCTGATAGTGAACAGCATCAAGCCAACAGTCCTGAACACTGAAATTAATCTCTTTACAAAGAAGATAGACAACAGCTCACTCCAGTGCACAGTACTCTGGATTTTCCTTCCTAGCATCCGCTGTCCCATTCTTTCGAAAACAATTCCCTGTCCCTTTGTAAATTTCTAGCTCGCAACCTGCTGGTTATGCACCCTGGCATGAGGTTTTGCTGATTTTGCTAGTGCGACATAGACTGCTATTCAGGGTATGATCCACTCTAGCCTCAGTGCTCCTTTCCACTGTGCTGCTGCCTTGCTAGTGGTTCTCTGTCTTGTCTTTTTGCTGTTATTTATTCCTGTTAAGATCTAGAATTCCCCTTACTGAATTGTATTCGGGTCTTCTGGAGACCATTTCTCAAATTTATTAAGATTACATCAATATGTAGCCTTGTCTTTCAGCATGTATGTGGCCCTTCTAAGTTTAATGTCAGCTGCTTATTAGAACTTGTTTCCTTTTTCAGCCTTATATTTCTCTTCTTTGCTTATGAAAGTCCTATGAGAAACAATGTCTGGACTGATGAAATTGGGCTGTATGATACCTATTGCTGCTTCTCTAGCTACAGGGTCTGCTACTATGTCATAAAGAATATTTTGGTAGATCTGAAGTAACTTGTTCTTGACAGGTGTATGTATTACTCAGCACAACTTCTTATCTGCTAAATACTTCCAAGTGATTTTTATTCTATATTTTGGGGGAATTGAAATTCAGTTGCTGCATTTCTGCTTCCTTGGCCCTGCCTTTTTGCATTGCTTTAAAGTTACTCACTAGATGTTTTCCAGTCTTTTGGAATCACTGCTATCCTCTACAAATTCTCAAAAATGACTATTTATAATTCTGAGTCTGGTCTAGTCACCTCTAAATACCTTATGGTGAATTTCAACAGATTTAACTGATTTGAGAACATCTAATTTTTAAAATTATAATCTAATCAGGTCTTCTTATGTTTGTTCCTAGTGTTGTTTTTAGTAGCTGTCTAATCATAGATACCTGTCTAATTAGATGTCAACAAAAAAAAAAGGCACTAGCACTCCTGTGCTTTTGGTGTAAGTGCTCAGTGCCACCCCTTCACAGAAGAGCAAGCTGGTTTCCTGTCTGTTGGTGTGCTTACAGAAATGTTTTTGTGCATGGTGGGTGGGTGGGTGAGTTTGCTGAAGTTTAATTTTCTGGAGCCCATTTTTTTTGTGTGTTCTCCCTTATTTTCCTAAAAGTTAAGAATCATCCCTTCATGAACACTCAAATGTTTTCAGTTGCTTCTTTCCCACTGGTTCAAATCAAACCTAGTACTGTCTTCCTTCCTTACTGCTTTTTATGTCTTCTGTTCAAGGATTTTTGTGCCTAACAGAGTCTCATGAACTAGCCATTTGCTTCTCTGTCCCTCTGTCTTTCTTTTCCCAAGAGATGCCTGAAAGGTCGTAATGGGGATATTTAAATTAAATTTAAAACGTAAATAGGTCATGTGTTTTAAAAATTTTTTATGATTCTCACAGAAAAAAGCTTCTCTCTTTAATTCTCCTGGTTTCTTGCTATATTAAACTCTGACTCTAGTACCAGCCTTGGTTTTGCCCTATTTTGTCATTACCTGGAAATTTCCTCTGGGACCACCAGGAATAACCTATATATTTCCTTCTGTTTGGGACCCTGCACCTTCATAAAGGTTAGGACTAGTTGAAAACTACTTAAAATTATCAGAGACATAAAAATAAGACAAGTTGGTATTACTCAGGTGTTTGGATTAAGGAAGAGAAGGTGGAGTTTAGACATAAGTCTTCCAATACATAAAACTTAGGGAAAAAGTAAGGGAGTAAGTTACCCTGCGTGTTTTATATGGACAGGACAAGAAATAAGGCCTTTAAATTGTAGCAAGAAAAGATAGTATAAAGATCTTGTTTTCAAATAGGTATAATTGATTTCTCTCATGAGCTGTGGCAGAGATGAGAGAGATCTCTAGAACTCCATAAAAACAATTAAGTCAGGAATTACATAGATTTGGTTGATCCTGCCTTGAACTAGGGGAATGAGCTAGCATATCCCTTGATCCATATTTTTCTATTAATTTTTTTAGATCAGTTTGCAGTACTTGGGCCATACATATTATTCAAATCCTCAGAGATAATCCAGCCAAATTCTGATAAATGTTTGATGCTAATAAACCTAGATTATGTCTTGTAGTAGTCTTTCTGTAGTTCCCTTTCGCCTTTGCTTGGTGGGGCTGGGAAATTAACTTGTCTGTAGAAGATTAAAGCCAAAGATTCTCAGTACAAGTTAAAAGCCAATAAACTTTCAAAATGGGACAAGCGATGTTTCATTTTTTGGAGTGCAACTTTAGCCCACAGCTATGCTGGCTATTTACTTTTCTCCTCCATTAGACTCAAGACTGTGAACCCTGGAATGGGGTATTTTTGCTGTTCAGCTAGAGTAACTGACCTATGTATTGTCAAGTAACCTTGATTATTCTGTTTGGGTAATTCACAGAAAAGGATAAAAAAAACCCCACCTTTGTCTAATTCTATTTTTCATTTTCCAATAGGAATCTTAAATTTATTTCTCTTGATATTTCTTTGATCTTCATTTCAACTATGAGAATCACGGCATCAGTCCTAACTCTAACTCCTCCTTTTTTTTTTTTTTTCTTTGCATATTTTATCTTTTGCTACTCAAGTTTAAGCGATCTATTGATGTACTGTTGTGACAGCAGTCTTTCAGAAGACTAAGAGATGCTTGCCACTGGCACTGGCAATAGTGCTGTTTCTTCTGTGCTCCGGAGTGTTCATAAGAGCTATCATGAGTGATATCATAACATATTAAGTCTTGTGAGCCTAGGAAAGCAGAAAAGTATGACCCTAATAAATCTCAAGACACTTTTACTAGATTTACACTCTTTGTGCAGAAATATCAAACTAGTGGGTTAGCTAGAATTAAACCCACTTGGAACTGCTGAGCAGAGTCATCGGTGGAATAAAACACATGATCTGTGCAGGGTCTGTCTTCAGCTCTGAAGTGAGATGGTACTTCTGAAAATATTACCATCATTTCTGAATCCTTTGATCTTTTTGACAGTGTCTCTTTAAGCCTTTGCTACTTCATCTTTAGAGCTATTGACTTAAAAATAAAACCCTTTCTGAATACTGCTCTTTCTGTAAATAGGCTAAACAAGCTGACAACTGCCTTTTGTTATTTATAGTTTTCAAGTTCCTTGTTTTATTGTGTATGCATGTAGACATAGAAATTTTTGCTTCCTTTCTCTGTAAAGTAATTCCAAGATGTCATTGTGGTTCATAATTATTAATAAGTCACAGTTTTTATCTTCCAATTACAAAAAAAAAAAAAAAAAGGAAAATGCCCTCCAATAATGAAAAGCTCTTAAAAATTTCCCTGAAAGAACCACAGTTTTTGTCTTAAGGCTCTGACTGTTAACGGAAGAGCACAGACTGCTAAGAGGCTTCTGTGGTTGCATATGTCTGATAGAATTTATTTGGGAGCCCCTTCAGCTGAAGGAGTGCATTGTTTTTTCTTGAAGGTGGTTATTCCCTGCAATGGACTGAAAGGAAGCCTTGATGGGAAGAGAGAGAGAAAGCTATTTGCATTCTTTTCCCTGGCATTATTAGGTTGATTTTTATGCCTCTACAGATGTGGCTTTTGGCTGTAGAGCAGTGAAAAAAACGAACTTTCAGTACAACCTGTCTTTCTGCATAAATTCATTTCAGACACCTCTTTGAAATGCTGTTCTTCCCAGCATAACAACAAACCGCCTGATTTGGTAGGCAGTTGTGATAACAGCAATGCCACAACTGAAAACCTCAGGCTTGCTCCTTCTTGCCTAGGCAATCCTGGCATCGTTACGCCACAGCGCAATCTAACCTGCTGTATTGGGTTTGCATGGCCAGGTTTTGGTTGCAGGGGGTTGTAGGGGTGGCTTCTATGAGAAGCTGCCAGAAACTTCCCCCATGTCCGGCAGAGCCAATGCCTGTTGGCTCCAAGACAGACCCACCACTCGCCAAGGCTGAGCCCATCAGTAACAACGGTAACACCTCTGTAAAAAAAAAATTAAGAAAGGGAAAAAAAAAAAAAAAAAAACCTGTGCATTTTTGCAGCTTGAGAGAGGAGTGAGAATATGTGAGGGGAGCAGCTCAGCAGACACCAAGGTCAGGGAAGAAGGAGGGGGAGGAGGTGCTCCAGGCGCCAGAGCAGAGATTCCCCTACAACTTGTGGTGAAGACCATGGTGAGGCAGGCTGTCCCCCTGCAGCCCATGGAGGTCCATGGTGGAGCAGATGTCCACCTGTAGCCCATGGAGGACCCCACGCCAGAGAAGGTGGCTGCCTGAAGGAGGCTGTGACCGTGGAGGCAGCCAGCGCTGGAGCAGGTTCCTGTCAGGACCTGTGGCCCCCATGGAGGCAGGAGCCCACGCCAGAGCAGGTTTGCTGGCAGGACTTATGACCCCGTGAGGGACCCACACTGAACCATACTGTTCCTGAAGGGACTGCACACCATGGAATGGACCCAGGCTGGAGCAGTTCGTGAAGAACTGACAGTCATGGGAAGGACTCATGCTGGAGAAGTTCATGGAGGACTGTCTCCTGTGAGAGGGACCCCACGCTGGTGCAGGGGAAGGAGTCCTCCCCCTGAGGAGGAGGGAGCAGCAGAAATAACAGTGTGAAGAGCTGACCTCAACCCCCGTTCCATGTCCCCTGTGCTGCTGGGTGGGGAGGAGGTAGCAAAAATCAGGAGTAAAGTTAAGCCTGGGAAGAAGGGAGTGGTGGGGGGAGGTGTTTTAAAATTTGGTTTTATTTCTCATTATCCTCCTGATTTGATTGTTATTAAATTAAAATCATTTTCCCCAAGTTGAGTCTGCTTTGCCCATCATGGTATTGCTGAATGATCTCTCTCTGTGCTTATCTCAACCCACGAGCCTTTTGTTATATTTTCTCTCCCCTGTCCAGTTGAGGAGGGGGAGTGACAGAGTGGGCTTTGGTGGGCACCTGAGTCAACCGACCATACCTGGTAAAAACCGATGGGTTTCCTACATTACTGCATTCCAATGTTGGAACTATAACTTGCGTAATCACACCCATGACACTTTTGTGATAATTATTTCAGGGTTTGATAGTGATGTAGCCCTGAAACAGCTATAATATTAAGGCAAGTCTAAGAGCATGGTTGTTAATTCTTGATTCCATGCTGCTGTATCATGATTACCCTACTGTTAGCTTAAAGCTGGCTTGCTTATGTCTGTACAGTGGTAATCCTGTCATTGTGTTGATTTGGAAAACTGGTTTTGGGTGCTGATGAAACAGATGTAAAATAATAAAACCTCAAATGTTTTGCCTCAGCCAATTGCAAAGACAACAGAATTTTTATTTATCAGTGATGGTGCTTATTCCATTGTGTGTACCTAGAAAAGATATATTTCAATATAGTACATGTAGTTACCTTGAATGTTGTAGGGTTTTTTTTGCCTGAACCACTGTTAACTTTATTTTTGATCCATATTTCAGTTTTCAGAAATTATCTGGGGTTTTTTGGTTTGTTGGTTTTTGTTTTGTTTTCTTTAATACTACTCTTCCTTTTGCAGGACAATACAGTCTCTGTCTAGGGACTTCAATAAACAGTTCAGTAAAATCAGTCTGCACGTCAGCATTTTTTATAAAATTACCTGTTTGGTTGGTTTTCAGGGTTTTCTTGCATGTTGCATGTAGTAACAGGAACCCTAGCTGTGACAGGCAGACTGAGAATCATGCTTGTATCACAGATGCAAATACCGTTGTTAGTTTTATTAAGGTGTGGACTTAATTTTGGAAATATTTCAGATGATAAATCGCACAATGTAAATAGTAAGAATCTTTTCAGAATGACAGAATTATTTGGAGAATACTGTTCTTAATGTTAAGAATATTAATTAAGCATATGTAAAAAGAGAGTGGAGACAGAAACAAAGTAGTGTTTTTCAAAGCTAAATGCAGAGCCTGGTCCTCTGCTGCTCCACTCCCAATACCCTGTCCATTACACTGCTGTTGCTGGTGTGTTATCTCTACTAGTTCCCGTCTACATACAATCCCTCGTCCCAAGAGTTTCTGCTACATGAGTCTTCCCTCTTTCTCAAACTAGGTCATCAATCCCATGGTCTCTAATTACCCCAATCTGCTGTCATCCTTTTTCCTTTCCCCTATATGAAGACGCAAGGGCCATTCATTTGACCATTCTACGTGTCTGGAATTTTCTTAAGTAATACGGTGTGGACATCCCAGATGTCAGTATTTATTTCACATTCTGACTCAGGACCAACCAATCTTTCTTTTTGAGTTTGGTTCCGGGACCAATTATGAGGAAGTACAAACACAATTCCATCATTTAATCACATCTTGGACCTCCAATAGATGATTTACGACGGTATAGAAAAGTTCATATGGCTTTGCCTTTTGTACTTTGTCCCTGATTTGTCATAATGTTGAAGTCTGTTATGTATGCTCAGGTGAACTGAAATTTCAGAACAGTTGATTCTCTTTTGTAAAAATTATTATGTTACTGTTACTTTTCCATATAAATTTTTGCTCATGTAGTGTTCAGTACTTCAGTTTTCCCTTTGGTACAATAGTTCTCTGGGTGCTAAAACATATATCGTAACCACCTTTCCACTTTTCATGGAAGTAGTAGGAAATAGTGCTGATTGATTAAAAAAAAAATAAAAATTAAAAGATCTGACATAAAGTTGTTTGCTTTAAATTTATTAGCAGCTCTGCAAAACTTGTCTCCAAAGACTGAGAAAACAGGAATCCAGTCTGTGTGATACAGTTGCTTCCTCGGTACTATTATAATATTTTTAGTTTTCTTGTGCAGTTACTTAGGTTACTGCTCCTCCTACCCAACCCTAACCTGTATTTCCTCAAGGAATGTTATGCTAGTGCAGTGTATAAAGCTTTTTTATTTGTTTGATGCTTTACTGGTAAGGGAGAGTGGCCTGTATGATCACTAGATATTCAATTTATAATAATATAAGTGGAAATGTGAACATTTAAAACGTTAATTTATTTAGCTGTAATAAGGAAAATTATGGTTTTTAAATTTTGTTATACGATAAAAATGTTTCAACTTCTAAAGGGTGTATATTGCAAAAATATTTTATGTTTGAGTACATGCCTGAGTCTTCTTTATCAAAGCCTAATTTGCTGAAATTAAGACCCCCGTAACATGCTAACACCATATTAAAGATATTCCTTTTTTACTACAAGAGCAAATCCAGCAACTTACATGTAACAATGGGTAGCAGTACAGATGCTGATGACCTTATATGATTTACTAGTTATTTTTTTGCAGTAATGACAACACTTAAAGGCCATTTTATTTTGAAGTAGGAGATGGACCTCAGCTATGACGAAATAGTGTGAATTTGTCAACAAATGCACTGCTGGATTTTTTTACATAGCTTAATAATTCCTTTATCAATATATTTTGATGTTTAATGTAAGAATTTGTGTTTTCTTTTTCCTATGTTGTGTCTCTCAGTGTAGACTACTATTGACAGAGACTGAAAAGCAGTAATATAGTTCAGGCTGATGGAAAGAGAAACCTGCGTTATAAATTGGTGCTACCATATACATAGCATTATCCTAAGGTGTATATTGTGTGATAACTGTCTTGCCACATTTCTCCTAGAAAATATAACTTCTTCTTTAGCAATACTTAAGTAAGTATGCTACAGATCTTTTTTCTTTGTTTCTTTATTTCAAAGAGCAATTCTGCATTAAAGTTTGTGTGTCTCTTTCAGAAACAGAAATTAAATAAGGTTACTCGAGAGATCTAAACATGTTCAGAACAATCAGATATTCACATAAATTATGTTAGGAAAGTTTCACCAGATCTTTAATCCATCCTTCCAGCAGTGCAAGTTTTTTGGTTTGTTTGTTTGGAGTGACTTTTTTGTTTGATTTGGTGGTTGGGATTTTTGTGTGTGTGTATAGTATGTTTCCTGTAGTGCAGTGCTTTAAGCCTGATTTCTTTTTTTAAATGATGGAAGAGACTTCCACAGTCTACAGAGTGTTTTCCTGTTCTTTCATCTAAAGTCTGCCTGCAGTTCTATAAACTGAACCGTGAATATGTGGAAGGTAGGTAGATACATACGTTCTTCGACTTTACTACCTTTATCAGCCTGCTTTGACAGCATATTTTTAAGAGCAGCAAGGACATAGGAAAGCTTTCCAGTAATAGCTGTCTTTTGCTGTCCAGAGCCAGAACCTTCAAAAATATCTTTGGGAAACTGAGATTTGACAGAATGTGTTCTTTTTCCATCATTGTTCTGAAGTGAAAATCTATTACATATTAACATTAAAGTACATAGATAATAAACTAGTATTATAAAATAAAAGTCAGAAACAAGGCCTGCAAGAGAGCTTAATATCAGTGTGTGCTAGTTAGGTGCAAGTTAGTATGCGAGAATTATTGCTGAGTAGTCAGCAACCTTGTTCACCTCTCTTGTGCGTAGAAAAGGCAAAAATAATCTACTGTATTTCCTTTAGGGAGTATTTGGGCAAATGCAATACAACACATAAGCCTGTCACAAGCAGCCACATATATCAAACTTTCAAACACAGAATTATATGGAGACTTTAGCTAGAAGGAGTCACCTTTTGAATGAACACTCTGGTAAAATACTCTTAGGAAAGGAGTTTAATCTGTTGAAGACTTAAAACCTGCAGTGAAAATTGAAGTCTGGCTGGGAACTTGAAGACATGCCTGGTTTAATGGATTTAAGAGCTTTTGTTGCAACATCCGAGTAACCTAAGAAGCTGCTTTTTCTTGCAGGTGTAAAATGAATTATTCTAGGTTTCAACTTGCTGATTGAGATTTATTTGTTGGGGTTGGATTTTTTTGTCCTTTCTGTTTTGTTCTGTGTATTTCTTTTTTGCATTGAAAAGTTAGTGTTTAAACCTATTATTTATTGCTGCTTTGAATTTAATTTATCCCAAAACTGACTTTTGTCTTTATTTCTAAGCACTCTGTCTTAAGGGACATGCACAACATCGCACAAAATGGTATAATCTTTTTTTATGCTATTTCTAGTATTCCATAGCAACTGAGGGGGGAGGGGGGAAAGAGCCTAAACTGAATACTACAACACAGGCAATTCATTACAGATTTTATGCTTAGTATTCAGTAAATTGTCAGGTCTTTATTTCCATCCTTAGCATATATTTCACAGAGCAGAAGCATATCCATTTTTGTCAGACTGGATTAAATGTTTTACTTGAATGTGAAAGAAGAAAACATTGTCTGGCTTTCTATGAAAGCATCATTTTCTAGTAATAATTTATTTTCTGGAACAGTTTGCTGTGGATGTCTTTATGTTTCTATAAACGTGTGGGTTTGTGTTTCAGTCTACCTGTACTGAAACCATTTCTCAACTGAAGGGGAAAAAAAACCAGAAGTAATTATTTTATTTTATTTTTTTCCTTCATATTACATGAGCTGAAAAATTTACTAGTTCTCTTATAGTCATGCACTGGCATATTTAATTTAAAATTTTGAAGTATGTTTTTAAAGAATCAAGACCAAAAAAAGCCTCAGAATTTCACTGTCCAAGGACTATGAAAAAGATCAGGTTTAACTGCTCAGAAAATGTTACATACGTGAATTTCTTTTCAATCTAAGACTACTACCTTGTAGCAATTCCATTTTATTTATTTTAAGTCTCATAGGTAGTCATCTTAATTACTGTGAAATTAAATTACTTGCATGCTTTTCATTTCAAAAAGAATTTTAAAAGCACCTAAACATCTTTTGCTTGCTTATGTACTATCATGTGAAGGAAAAATACATTTTATGCAAGGTCTGATTTTCTTTCAGCAGTATAGAAAGCTCCCACCTTCTGCTTGTAATCCCAATAAATTCTGCATTTGTCCGTGAGGCTCTTTTATGATAGCTGTATGCTACAGCCACTGACTGTGTGGCTGGCAAATGTTTATCGTATAAACAGAGAACTTATATATCAAATGAAAGTATAAATAAAAGAACTTAAATACTCTATGTATGAAACTGTGTTTATGTGCTTGAGTGTGTAAATACACCTACGGACACAAATTCACCTTTGTACACATACATGTGCACTTCTATGGATATAAAGTTGCAAATCACAAATCTCGAGTACATCCTTTGTTCAGTTATTCCAGTAGCAAAGACTCTGGGAAAGATCTTAAAAGATTCCTAAGAACTGTTTTGCTGTTTACCCTCAGTAGCTAAGAGAGGACAAATTGACTTTTTTCCTCATTTCTTTTGGTTTTAATTTTATTTGTAATATGAGAAAATGAAAATGGGATGTAGTAGCTCTTTTGCTGGAAGGTAGTACTTACTAAAGAAAAAACTAGCAAAAATAGCTAATTTGAGTCACTCTGTTTAGCATCTTATAACATCCATAGCTACTGCTTTATCTTTTATATGTTTCAATAAGCTTGCTTAAGATGGATTCCTGAGAGCAGATAAATATGTTAAGATACACTGTTCTGTTCCTTTTTCCTAAAAGAGCTTCACTTGCATGCTTTTGTATTTCATTTGCAAATAAAATAAGTGCAAGAGCAGAGAGTTGTCATTTTCTCTTGCAAATGCCCCCATTACTTGTTATCCCTTCCTTCCTTTTTTTTTTTTTTTTTACGTTACCGATACACCTGGAGTTTTTGTTTTATAGACTACTAAATACTTTAGGGACCTGTTATTAAATATGGAATCATTGTGTCTAAAACAATATGTGTCCTCTACAATCATCACAAAGGAAAAGAACTCTGACCTATAAAAGGCAGCAAAGAACTTTTTGAAAAGAAACCTTCAGAATATATAGAATCATAGAATGGTTTGGGTTGGAAGGGACCTTTAAAGGTCATCTAGTCCAACCCCACTGCAGTGAGCAGGGACATCTTCAACTAGATCAGGTTGCTCAGAGCCCCATCCAACCTGACCTTGAATAGTTCCAGGGATGGAGCCTGTAATACCTCTCTGGGCAACCTGTGCCAGGGTTTCACCATCTTCATTGCAAAAACTTTCTTCCTTACATCTAGTCTAAATTTACCCTCTTTTACCCCATTGTCCTATCACTGTAGGCCCTGCTAAAAAGTTTGTCCCCATCTTTCTTATAGGCCTCCTTTAAGTATTGAAATGCTGCAATAATGGCTCCCTGGAGCCTTCTTTTCTCCAGGCTGAACAACCCCCACTCTCTCAGCCTTTCTTCACAGGAGAGGTATTCCAGCCCTCGGATCATTTTTGTGGCCCTCCTCTGGACCTGCTCGAACAGGTCCATGTCTTTCTTGTGCTGGGGGCTTCAGAGCTGGATGCTGTACTCAAGGTGAGGTCTCACTGGAGCAGAGTAGAGGGGCAGAATCAGCTCCCCAAACCTGCTGGCCACACTTCTCTTGATGCAGCCTAGGATACAGTTGGCCCTCTGGTCTGCAAGCACATTACCAGCTCATGTCCAGCTTTTCATCCACCAGTACACTCAGACATTCTCCTCAGGACTGCTCTCAATCCCTTCATCCTCCAGCTTATTTTGATACCAGGATTTGCCCTGCCTCAGGTGCAGGACCTTGCACTTGGCCTTGTTGAACCTCATGAAGTTCACCAGGGCCCACTTCTCAAGCTTGTCCAGATCCCTCTGGTTGGCATCCCTTCCCTCAGGTGCATCAACTGCACCACTCCGCTTGGTGTTATCTGCAGACTTGCTGAGGGTGTGCTCAATCCCACCGTCTATGTGATTGATGAAGATAAACAATACTGGTCCCCGTATGTACTCCTGGGAGATGCCGCTCATCACTGATTTCCACCTGGACGTTGAGCCGTTGACCACTACCCTCTGGATGCAACCATCCAACCGATTCCTCATCCACCAAACAGTCCACCCATCAAATCCATCTCTCTCCAATTTAGAGAGAAGGATGTTGTGGAGCACCATGTCAAGGGCCTTACAGAAATCCAGGTAGATAACATCTGTAGCTCATCCCTTGTCCACTCACGTAGTCACTTCATCATAGAAGGCCACTAGGCTGGTCATGAACCTCATCTTTTACAGTGGGGGGGACTTTTCCCCTCCAGTCACTGCCCTGCAGTCCATCTGCTCAAGAGGTGTGGTAAGAGAAGTTGCCAGAGAAAACTGATGTGAAAAAGTTGTTGAGTAACTCAGCCTTCTCCTCATCCATTGTTGAGTGTGACAGGCTCGCTCATCGGGAGGGTACACTTTCTTTGGCCTTCCTTTTCTGGCTGACGTAGCTGTAGCAGCCTTTCTTATTACTCTTTGCATCCCTTGCCAAGTTCATCTGCAGCCGTACCTTGGCCTTCCTGACCCCATCCCTACACAACTAGGCAGTGTCCCTATACTCTTCTCAGGATACCTGTCCCTGCTTCTGCTGCCTGTGCATTTCCTTCTTGCCTTTTAGTTTGACCAGCAGATCTCAACTCAGACATGCTGGTCTCTTGCCTTCCTTGCCTGATTTCTTGCACTGGGGATCGAGAACTTTTATGCTCTATGAAAAGCATCCTTAAAGATCTGCCAGCTCTGTTCTGTTCCCTAGTCCCTGAGGGCAATTTCCCAGGAGGTCCTATTGACTAATTTCTTGAAGAGTTGGAAGTTTCCTTTCCTAAAATTCAGGGTCCTGACTTTACTCTTTGCCATATCTGCCATTAAACCAGATCCAACCATTAACCTTTCTCTGTTTGTAGTAGCAGCTTAAGGTTGTTAATGTAAACAATTGCATCAAAATATCATTCAGTCAAGTGATGCACTGAACTGTGTAAACTAAAGTAGTAGTGGTACAAGATTATTTGTGCCAGGCGTACAATCCAGGAATTTGACAAGATTGGTACTGTCAATTCATTTAATATTATACTTGCTATTTAATTCTTTATTAAAAATATTTAGACAGTGATTGGGATGACTAACAGAAAACAATTTCTGATTAAGACTGAATTTTGTTTGTGATGCCACATTATGTTACATTTCTTTGTCTCTTTCTTTGTATATGTATGTCTCAGCAGCTACATTCAAAGGGACTTTATTAATGACTTCAGCAGAATCAAGCTTCCTTTCAGATGGCATGATGTGCTTATCAAGAAGGGCCAGTCTAAAACTTTTATTTTAGTTATCAGTGCTTTATTTTTACAAACTATTCAACGGTTACTATTGTTATAATTTTAAAACATTTTCTATGACATTTTGAAATTAGATTGACTTTTAGTTATAAGTTAAATAGAAACTTAAGTCAGTTTCAGACTTAATGAGCAGTTTTAAGTCAAAAAAGAATGAGGGGATCTACTAATTGTATGAACTGCAACAGCTGGATTAAGTTAAAACACAAAAATAAAAGTACCTGCTCAGTCCTTTGAGGGAAGGAAAGAACCTTTTGCTATGCTGTTTTGCCAAGTTAAACTCCCTTATGTACAACAAGTATAAGTTAAACATTCCACATCCACCCAAATATTTTGATTTGACCCAATACAATAAATCGTATGTTGCTATATTTTTAAAGGTACAGGATGTACTGTGATTGCCCATTCTGAATTTATTTTTAGGCTTCTTTCCTTTTGGCTAAGAGCTCTTAACAAAAATATTTTAAGGACATAGTTCACACTTATTAGTCAACAAAGTTGTAGTAGTTAAATTTATTTTAATGTAAAGTGTGAAAGTATAATCTTCCTTACAGAAGTATTTTTGTAGGAATAAATATTGCTAGAAAACAGTAATTTGCTCTTGGATCTAATTTTTATTTATCTGTGACTACTCCCAGCTTCTTTATTCTTTGTATCAGTTTGATTTTTTTGCCTGTATTGATGGTTGAGTAAAACATTCTCAAGTGCTGAATTACTCTTCAAATAAAAGAATATTGCAGAAAATATATTGTAAGCAAAGGAATATTTCTTTTAATTCATTCATTCTTTCTCATGGTAAAATAGATTTTAGAATTTTTTTCTTTTTTGTTAATTGAGTGTAAACTGAAGGTGTAGAAATAGGCCGTTCTCTTATGGTCTAACTTCCTTTTTCTGTTTTGGGGTTGGATACAATGTTTTGGATGCTAAAAATAAACATGACATTTTTGCATAATTATCCCAGAATCTGACATTTGGTTTCAAAATTCCAAGTTCCATCAGTTAGAAGTCATGACCTAATTGAAAACTAGGGAGAAGAAACAAAAAAGCTGTGGTGTGGAGATTTCCCTGAATTTTTGTGAGTGAGAAGGGATAAGAGATGGTACACTTTCTTTGTTTTGAATAGAAATGAACAAAAAGAAAATGAAATTTAGTGATTTCAGTTATTCTTATTTCATCAAAAAAGCTCATTATTTTATACTTCTGCTTGAAAAGAAGTATGATTCTTTTATCAGAATAGGGTATTATAGGATGGAAAGAGAGGAGAGGGCAAGAGAGAATGAGAGAGAAGAGAATGAGAGGAGAGTGGGAAAGATAAGAGCAAGAAGATTAAAGCAGAAGGCAAGAGCAGAAAGGAAAGAACAGAGAGAACATGAGAGAAGGGAGGGGGGAAGGAGAGGAGAACAGGGAGGGAGAGAAGATAAAAAGGAAAGAAGAGAGAAAAAGGGGAAAGAAAAAAGAAAGGAAAGGCAGAAGAGACCAAAGGAGAGAAAAAGAAAAAGAGGAAGAAAAAAGCAAAAAGAGGAAGAGGAAAGAGAAAGAAAAGATGAGAGAGGGAAAAGAAAGACTAGG
>NW_010301643.1:28868-143679 GCF_000700745.2 Antrostomus carolinensis
ATGAGAGAAAAAAAATAAAACGGAAAGAAGTCCAAACAAGTCCGCTGTAGTTGAAGGATCTGTAACCAAATGCTGTTATCAGTGCAGGTAAAATTTTTAACTGACTGGAAGAGCTTGTATGTGGTATTGGTATGTGGTAACCAAGACCCTGGAAATTTCTTTCCATCAAGTAAAAACTGTAAAATCCTTATACTAAAATAACTCGGCTTTGGTGTTTTCAGCATTGCCATTCAATGAACAGCTACATTCTTTCCAGGTAAAAATTTCTATAAAAATTACAATAAGCATTAGAAACTTTCCTGGAAATTTGATTACTTAGGCAGATGGATGGTGTGGCTGAAATGGCATAACAAACTCTGGCAGGCCAGCATGTTGGCATGTGTCAATTTTTAAGAATGGGCAAAGTTAATAAAACAATTTAATTGGGTTAACTCAATAACATTTTTGCTATTAAGAGTAAAGAAAGAAAAATAAATCACTTTTAAGTTCAGCATAGCAATTTACTCCCTTTCTATCAGGGAGAAATATTATATAAGAAAATAATCCTGTATTACAGTCTGGTAGCTCAACATTGAGTAACATATTCAAGATTTAAAGATTTCTGAAGTGAAAAAAGAAATCCATAATTCTCATAAAATATAAACCACAGTTTTAAACTGTACAGTAGTTAGTGAACTTTGTTCAGCAATACTTGTTGATTATTTTCTGTTAATGGTTAAATATTGGCATAATTTAAGCCTTTTCTCTGAAATATGCTTACCTTTTAAAATTTATTTGTAATAGGTCTTAACAGCATGTTGTGTTTTGCTTCTTGTGTTTTCGTTACTGGGGGAAAGTAGGAGATGTCTGTGCATAAGCACCTATTCTAGTTTTATAAATTTAGTTGCAATTGATTTTAGTGGCAATGACTGGAAAGCAGCATTGAAATCACGTGAGAGAGCAGGGACATGACATTAGGCTCAAGTGGCAGAATGTGTAGGGGTGTAGGTCTCCTTCAAGCTTGGTAATCCTGCTTTCCCTCAGCAGAGTGGTACCTCTGCATCTTCTCGTGCCAGATGTAGCAGCCCAAGGGGTTACAGCTCAGGCGAGCCGGCTGCATCTGGCTTGTAGGTTTGGGAGCGGCTGGAGGGAACATGTTGCATTACTGACAAAAGGTGAAATACAGGCCTTGCTCTGAGGAGTCTGAAATGGGAACCAGTTGTGTCAGTCTGAGGCCATCCTTCTCCAGTTACTGTAAACCAATATTGCAGCCGAAAGAATAATCCCGCTCTCTTCAAGCTGCTTTTCCTGTTCTGGGCTGCCCACCTCCCTGGGTGCTGGCACAAGCATTCACATGGCTGTTTGGGGAAATAATCAAGATGTAAAGAAAAAAAACAGGAGAGAACATATCATGGAGGCAGGAACGTGAGATCTGTTGCTGCTTTGAGTGGCAGAACTGGCTGAAAGTGACATGAGCCCAGTATTGATCTTGGTGCAGACCTCCCTGGTGAAAGCAGAAGCTACTCTGTTGCCTTACATGCAGGTACACAGGTGCACTATAAGCACTGGCATAACTGCAGGGTGGTGTCTTGTCACTGACACAGCTGCAGTAACAAAAGCCCCTGCTGTGGATAAGAAAGGCTGGAGGTTCTTCTAATCAGTCAGGGGAGTCGTGTGGCTGCGACTGCGTCAGGGTTATGTTCCTGCTATAGCATGATAAAGTAGGAGTCTACTCAGCCTTCTAAACTAGACCTGGCCCACAGTAGTTTTCTAGCAACACTGTTCTGCTGCCTTTTCCCTTTTTCACTGTGCAACAGTTAATGAAGCCACAGTCAGAGGCTGCATGGGCTTCCTCTGTGGGTGATGCAGCAGCTCAGAAGTCCTGTTGTTCTTTTGCAGTATATTTTTTTGCTCTGTTGCAGATCTTTAACAGAGGCATCTAATCAGAAACCCAGCAGCTGCAGTGGTTTCCAGGCTTCTTCAGAAAGCTTCAGGGTAAAATCCAGGAGCTCCTGCTTCTGGGAATTTCGGTGGCTTGCAGCGGCAGGGCCAGCCTATGGAGGGGTTTGCCTGGGGCATCCATTTCAACTGTCTGCACACAGAAATGCACAGAGCAGAGCATGGGAAACAAGCAGGAGGAATTGCAAGTCTTCACACACTTGCAGAGCTCCTTAGGATTACAAAGACATGGTGGGATAATTCACACAATGGAGTACTGCTGTGGATAGGTGAATGGAGACAGGTGGGCAAAGAGGGGCAGTGCATGCAAAGGAGGGGTGGGAGTGCACAACACTTTGCCTTAGAATGAGTACTGAGCCTGGCAAACACTTAAGGGAGAGATCAGAGGGCAGAACAACATGAGTAGTGTGGTAAGCATCTGCTGCAGACCATCTGGCCAAGAAGTAGTAGGTGAGGCTTTTAAGTAACTACTGGGGGCTTGCAGTTGTTGCAGGCCATAGTAGTCATGGGGGATGCAAGTAAGCCAGGACATTCCTGAAAGTCAGTTTCTTGACAAAAGTGACTGATGACAACTAGGGGACATGCTGTCTTGGACTTGTTACACGTGAACAAGGAAGAACTAATTGAAGTTGGGAAGATTGGTGACTGTCTTGACTGTGGATGATCAGACTAGGGACAAAAGGGCCCAGGAAAGCTGTTTTATCTTCCTTGGTGAATGAGAATGGCCCATTCCAATGCACAGAAAGTCAAACAAGTGTGACAGAAAGCCAATATGTACGAGCAAGGGCAAATCATGCTGACCAGCCTCTTTGCCTTCTATGATCAGATGACTACTGGTTCAGTGCATGAGAGGAGAGCAGTGGATGTTGTTTACATTGACATTAGCAATACCTTTGGCATCATTTCCCATAGCATCTTCACAGTCAAATTGGTGAGATAGAAACTCAATAAGTGGACAATAAGGTGGATGGGAATTTGACTGGACTGCAGGGCCTGAAGTGTTTTGATCAAAGGTGTTAACTCCAGTTGGTGACCATTTGCTAAGTGGTGTTGCTCAGACATTGATACTGAGACTGTTATTGTTGAATGTTGCTATTGAACAACTGGACAATGGGACAGAGTGCACATTCAGCAAGTTTTGAGATGATCTACAACTGGAGGGAGCAGTTGGTACACTGGAAGACTGGGCTGCTGTTCAGAGGGATCAAGACAGCAAACAATTGTGCTAACAGGAACCTCATTAAATTCAACAATGGCAAGAGCAAACTCCTTCATCTGTGACATGGTAACCCATGCAGCAGTGCAGGCTGGGGGCTAACAGGCTAGAAATCAGCTTTGCAGAAAATTACCTGGGAGTCCTGATGGTTAACAAGCCAGATGTTAGTCCAGCAATATGCCCTTGCAGCAAAGAAGGCCAAAACTATATTGGACTGTGTTAGCAAGACCATGGCCAGCAGATCAAGTGAACTGATCCTTCCCATTTGTTCAGCACTTGTGAGATCACATTTGGAGTACTGTGTCCAGTTTTGGGCCCCCTAGTACAGGAGAGATTAATAAACCAGAGTGTGATACTTTAACTTAGCTGGCAGCCAACCAAGACACAGCCACTTGCAGTCCCTTCCCCCCCTTTCCCCATCCCACCCAGGGAGTCGGGGAGAGAATTGGAGGGGTAAAGGTGAGGAGACTTGTAGGTTGAGATAAGAACAATTTAATAATTAGAGGAAAATAAAATAAAAATAATAACAACAATGATAACAAGTATATATATGAGTGATGCATATTGTACATTGTGAGTACAATTGCTCACCACCCACTGATAACGATCCTGGAGGAGCGAAAAGGAACCCCGAAACTGAAATCGCAATCCCGGAAAAGTGAGCCCGAGTGATTCCCGAGAGAATCCCCTTGTCTTCCGGTCAGCCCTGGTTAATACACTGACATGACGTGATATGATATGGAATATTTCATTGGCACATCCAGATGCCCATTTTGGGTTTTGCTATTCACTGCGCTTCTCCCTCCCAGTCCTGATGCAGCTGTGAACAGCCAAACACGGCGGCCTTGAGCTCCAGCAGCATCTAATAACATTGGTACTTTTATCAATTTTCTTCTAATAAGTCCCACACTGAAACTCAAATACAGCTATTCTAACTACTAAGAAGAAAATTAACTCTATCCTAGCAAAACCAGGACACAGAGTGAGTCCAGTGAAGGTTCACCAAAATGGCTGGAGGCTAGAGCATATCACGTATGAGGAAAGGCTGAGAGAGCAGGGCATGTGCACAAAGAAGAGAAGGCTCAGGGGATCCCCTGACAGTCCACAGCTCACTAATCATAGGGTGTAGAGAAAACAGAGCCAGGTTTTTCTTGGAGGTTGCACAGTGACAGCATGAGAAGCGGGGAACAAGAGGCAAACAGACACTAATTGGAACATGGAAAATTCTGATTTGATACTAAGAAAAATATTTTCCCAGTGAGACCAGTAAAGTGCAAGAAGAAGTTGTCCAGGGAGGCCGTGAAGTCTTCATTCTTGCATATTGCACAACACTTCAGTGGGCAAGACCCAGATCCAAGTGTCCCTGCTTTGAGCAGGAGGTTGGGGTAGATGGCTTCTGGAAGTTCCTTCCAATGTAAATTAGGCTATGGTTATATAAATGTGTGAAACCTGGTGAAGCCGAATGTTCTTAAAAATAGCAGTAAGTTTTTTTGGGAGGGTGGGATGTGATGTATTTTTTATTTTGCATCTGACTAAACAGTTATATCTCAATAACACACACAAGATATTCTTAAAGCACTACAGAGAAAGTTGTGGAGACAGGCCAATTAAAAAGCCAAATTAAACAAGAGAACTTCATAGAGATCCCTTGTGTAGGATGATAACGTTTCGGAGGCCAAAAGGCATTTGGTGATTACTAACTATGTCTTGTTCAACTTTATTTTCCACCTTAATTTTTTTTTGAGGAATAAGCTTCACTCAGCTTGAAGCCAAGAATACTTGGAAGGGTGGGGTGGCTTTTTTCATTTTATATATTGCACATTTTGTGGCAATGTTTTTCTTGGATTTAGTACATTTTTGATTGTAGCACAGTCATTACTTCATTTTTCTAAACATATGTATTTAAAACCCACAAGGGCCTGTGAAATCTAATACTAAAATAAGACATCATATATATCAAAACCATGGTTTCTTTAAGAAAGCCATTTTTTAACCTCTACTCTGGAGTTACTTTCATGTGGCAGGAATTCATTTTTTTCCTTTCTTTGTAATTTTGTCCTTCATGGTGATCATTGGTATGAGAGTAGAAAATGAAAAATGTACTACTGCTTTTTAATGAAATCAGTTAAAACTATTAAAAGGAAATATTTCATTCAAAGAGAAAAGAAAAAATATATATTCTTCAATAGGAAGTAGCTGTCAGAGAGAACTGTATTATTTGACAAGTATAAGAATTTGTTACACAAAGAAATCAAATAGTTTCTTTCAAGTGCTGTTGAATGAGGAGGGTGTTCTCAGTCCAGAGGATACCTTAGCTGTCGTGACCATTTATGATGCACACTGATTTCTTGGTCCTTTGGGATAATTTTGTTTCTGAAACATTTTTCTTTTAGGATGATTTATAAAGGTACTCTTTAATCTTTGCCTGCATCTTTCAAAAATACATTCAAAATGCTTTTTTTTTTTAACATACTACTTTTTTCTTGCATTATTTGTACTACATCTAACAAAATGGTAAGGATTCAAAGTACAGTGATGCATTTACTGTATATCCTTTCTTTGAGATTTTTCTTCATAAAGAAAAAACCCTGGGGTTTTCCCAGGTGTTAGGGAATGCAGAAAAATGTAAACATTCTCTATAAAACCTGTATTCTCATTTCCTTTCTGGTCAAAGAATGCTTGTTGCCATATGTGAGTAACATTTAAAGAGGTGTCATGGTGTTTCAAGCATATTTTTCAGAATGTTCAAGATATTCAGGGAGACCTACTCGGAGGCATGGCTGACAAAGGGCAAGGGTAATCAACAAAAATAATGGGTAGGGATATTTAAATTTCAGGAAAGCCTATTTGTATCTTTCTATCTACAGTGGATAATGTGGCATTGGTGTGCTAAGTTTGTGTGCTTTTTATTTTTTCTTCTCAGAATTACTTGCTATATTGCTAGCATCTTGTTTTCAAATAGGTTGAAAACCTAAACTTGTATCTCCATAGGAAATTTTTCCTTCAAAAATATTTTTTTGAAGATAAAATATTTTCAGGTGAAATTCCGTGGCAATAATTCTGTAAAATTCTATTCAGGAACACTCTACATTTTGTACAGGTTCTGGAACTTCTGTATGTAAAGCCTTTATTGTGAGAAAAAATAGTTTTTAAAAAAAATACCTCACTGGCTTAAGAAGTACTGAGATTTGCACTGAACTTTTGTTCCCAGGGCTTTTCATTTGATTGTTTTAGATGAGTTGTAATAAAGCTCTGGTTTCACTACAGATGAACTCAATTAATTTATTTATTTATTTCTGGAACATTACTGTGTCTATTGTCACCACCAGAAGTTTTCCCAGGCTGCTAGCACCAGGAGATACACAATATACTTTGCTGTAGATATCAAAAAGATTCATTATCAGTGTTGTAGGGATACCAAAACTTTGTGTACCCTGGCCTCAGCCTACAAAGTGCTCTAAAGGTAGGGGTGAAAATGCTGAACTTGATTGAGATGTCTGTCAAAGGCCATTGTACAGAGCAGAGGGCACATCTGATGTGTTTTCAGTGGTCTTTACCTCTGAGGGAAAAAAGAAAGATCAGATACACCATAGTGCTGCAATACAGCAAAGAGGTGAAAAAACCACTAAATCTGTGCCATCATTTGCAAAAGTGAGACAAACTCTTAGCTACTGAGAGGGAATTAGAATAAAATTTATGGGTAGTCATGCATGAGACCTTCCCTTTAACCTAAGTATCATCTTAGATTGTGTGGTCAGTTAGTCACTTGTGACTGACTGTGGGTGAATGCAACCAGTCTGGCAAACTCAAAGAAACAAACCAACCTTTTCTTACCAGTGTCCCCTGTCTTTTTATCATGTTCGCCTTCAGCTAGAAGTTTCATTCACTTATCCACCTTGGTTTTTATATGAGGACAAGTGGCTGGAGTTTTATTACATTTGTGCTTTATTGTGTGTACTAGTGTCATGTAATCACTGCACACAATGGCTGTATGTGGGTGTACATGGCCCAGAGGGAGATTGGTTCATGTAGGAGGATCCTAGAAGTAGCAGAAATAGGTCTTAAGGGTAGCGACTTAATCTCCAGTGTTTGTTTATTATGTATATCCTTCCACAGAAGACTTGAATAATCTTTGTGTGCCTCTCTGGGTGGCTGCTTACCACTCCTCCAAGGAGAGACAATGTTGTTTAGGCTTCAGAGATGATCTGATAAGAGATAGAGAACACCTGTTAGTTCTGTGAAAGCAGCTTCACTTCAGACTCCTTCCCTGATTCCAGGTGTGGTGAATTCAAAATGTAAAACCAGACTAGGTGAGTTTGTAAATGAGATTTTCTGCTAAGGAATGCAAAAAAATACCCTTTCATGATACCTGGCTTGAGTTTAGTCACATTGAATCCACATTGAATTTCCCTCCAGTATTGCTCCAGATTGTTCCCTACTTGAAGGACAATGGAGAGATTCATTTCTTGGTGATTGATCAGACACTTTAGTCAACTGTGATTCCAGCTGCTTGTAACTCCCTCACAAGCTACAAAGGGCAAGGTTCAAGTTCACTGCTATGTTCTTCTGCTTTAGATATTTGGAATTCACTACTTTGTTTAGCTTCAGTGAAAGCTGATAGGTAAGGTCTACTAGTTTGTAAGACAGACACGAGGTATCTGTGACAGCATGTCTGTACTGGTCCTTGGTTTTCATACTAATAATATTCTTGCCTCTATCTTCATCTGGTTTAGAAAAACAATAAATCTATTTGGGGGTTGAGTATGAAGTGATGTCAGTAGTATCTATAATGGGGCTTTTTCCCTATCATCTTCTGGTGTTTGTTTGCAGTCTGTGAGACTACAGTCAAATCAGCTGTACTGGTCTGTCTTGTTGCCTGATAGCTGTGAGCTTTCTGGCTTGCTTGCTATGCTAAAGAATAGTATCTGTGTTTGGGATATTTGAAGGCTGAAAGTCATGTGCCACGTATGAAGCATAAGTAGGACCAGAGATATAAAAATTTTCTTTAGGGTGCTGCATAAATGAGAACAAAACTGATGTTAATTTTGGCTAATGTGGATAAAATTTATTTTAAAAACCCTAATATATATACATGTATTTCTTTTAATTTTTCAAAATACATTTAAAGATCCAATTGGGAGAATTTATATTAGGAAAAAACCTTAAGTATAGTTTATTCCAACTCTATAAATAGTATTCTGGCTGTATTCACTTCAGTTCCTATAAAACTTTAGCAAACAACTGTTTAAGGCTTAAGACTTTGTTTATTATAACTTTATTTTTTAAGTGGTTAAGACTTCAGAACATAAATAGTTTTGACAGTCACACCAGCTGTAGATATCAAGAGTATTTTCTGTCATTCTCATTTGTAGTCCCTTTAAAATTAGGAAGCTGATTGTAAGTTCAAAAAGTAAAATGCTTTTTTATTGTTCCAATTTATGAATAAAAACTTTATGTGAGAGGCTGAGATCTACCAGCCCTACAGTTTCACTAGTCTTTATATAAAAATAGTAAATGGTTCCCTAGCTACCTACTGCCCACATACTAAAATATAATGTTTTTACTGTTTAATAAATTATGTTGGATATGTAGTATTTTGAACAATCTCCCTTTTTTCCTTTTATATCCAGTGCATCTAGTATATTTTAATTCAGCATTTAAAAGCCAGTCTTTTAATCAATTCCAGTTTATTTCCAAAAGTGATTTAACAGAAATAAGTACATTTGTAAGGATTTAGTAAATAAGATGTCATTGCTATTTTAACATCAGAAAATGTGACTTAGGTTAATTTTTGTAAGTTAAGTTAGATAATTGCTGAATGCAGTTATAGTATCCCGATGAGCAAAAACTAATATTACATTAAAGCTCTACTTATTTCCTGATTGAGGTATTTTAATCATTTCAAGCGATGAATGAATTAACCTTTCAGTAGGAAAGTAAATGGAAAAAATTCAAAAGCAAGATTTGAATTGATTGTTCAAATTAAGTTTTCTATTTGATACTTTAAATTGGTTTAGTTTGGATTAACATGTTTAGTCCATGATTTTGCTGTCTATTGAAAGAAGGATGACTGAATGAAATTTTACCTGGAACGTTACGTCTGTATTTAACATTGGATGAGAAAGCAAATATACTGCTTTCAGTCTTCCTGTGTAGGTATCTACAAAGTAACCAGGGAAGACAGTAGAGACTTCATTATTGTGTGATTTGATTTTAGACTAACTTGAAGCTTTTATTGTTGAAAAGTTTGTAGATGGTTGGCAGGAGATCTGGCATTCATTAGCCTTGTTTTCAGCCCTTTGCTCTGTGTTCTTTACTTCCCTCTATGCCAAGGGAAGGATCCTGTGTCCTGTACCATTTGAATGCAGTAGAATGTCTGGGGTTTTTTTCCAGTCTTCTGTTTATTGGACCTCTCCTGGTTCCTCTTCCTGAGCCTGGGCTGGAAGAGCTTGCCTCAACCCCAGTGCCAATGGCTGTTGCAGCACTGTCAGCTCAGTGAAGCATGGCTGTTGGGGGAGAACAGCTCTAGAGTGGTCAGCAGCACTTTGCCCGTCTTCTTGGTATATAGGACAGCTATCTTCTTGCCCTGCTATTCCTGCTTAGGTTCCTGGTGGTTTTGAGTGTCTCTCCCAAGCTAGGTCACATCTAAAGTCTAGTAAGGCAAGTTCTGATATTTTGCTGGCACATTATGGCAAGCCTATGGGCACACAGCTCCTTGAAGGTTGTGGGAAAGCTTCTTCTTTAGCTTCATCACACTGGGCACCCAATACAAGTGCATGCACTGCTCTATGAAACACTTCAGCAAGCAGTGCACATCTAGACATCTAGTCACTTCTCCAGCATTTCTGGCCACTGTATATGTTGGAAAAAATATACTTAGGTTATATGGTTAACCTCAGGCTCAAACAAAATTTTGATTTATTAAAGAGCTAAAGAAACCTACGCTACAGTGTGGGATGCATGCTCAAGAGATCATTCAATAAAAACACTAACAGTGGGACAGTTTCGAGTACATGTACCAGCCAGGACTGGTGTGTATTTGATCTTCTGATGAAGGTCATTTTAGAAACTTCCATGTTCTGTTCAGGTGTTGATTAAAACAACAACAGCTACATTCACACTTTTAGACTATCTGTGAACTTTCTTTTTCTTCCCCAGTGGCCATGAAGAACATTTATCTCCATTGACTTCCAACAGCCTTTTACATTTTTCTGAAAAATTACAATTACACTTTCTTTTACTCTTTTGTTTGCTAGACCACAGAAATGCATTATCTACAGCCTTCCCTCATCAGTCTTATTTTCTTTATCTGTTAGCATTCTTGTTCTTTGTTAGACTTTTTGCCTGTGTTTCTCTTTAAATGGGCCTAGATTTGACAGGTATCCACTGGCACTGGAGATAAGAGTATTCACCTTGTATGTCTCTCAGTCGGCAGTCTGGTTGACACATACACTTGCTGGTGCTGTTACCTTCTGATCCATTTCACCGTGCTGGTGTCAGTCCCTTGGACTTGCCATGAAGTAGGCATTTTCTAAATTTGATTTCACATTCCATGGTATAGCACTGAGAGTTTCTTTTGGTTGTATTTCATGTTGTTGATTTTAAATGCTGTCTCCCATTCATCACAGTATATCTGACTTCAGGTCCTTTCTTTCAGGGGACTTGCGAACCCTCCCAAACTGGTGTAACTTACATGCATTAGCAGCATATTTTATTCCATGTGACTTCATATCAGGTCTAGAAATTAGTTCTGAAGCCTTTTGGTTTTACTTTGTTTCTAGCAGTGAGTGAAAATTGTTGCTCCCTTATGACTATTTATGGATCTGTATAAAATGAGCAGACAATTTCAAAGAAATAAATACTGATCACATTTACGATAGCTGAGTGCTCCTCTTACAGCAGTCATTGTTTGATTTGGGAACGTATCAGGAGCCCTTGTAAGCTCTGGGAGGAGGCTGCGATGTGTGCAGGGGGGCTGTGGCTGAAATGCTGCCTGCTGCAGAGCCCGAGGTGCCTTGTCTGCGTAGCGTCAGGAAACTTGCACTGTCTGTTATGCTATATTGTCTGGACGGGTTGGTTTTACTCAATTTATTTTCCATATTGAAAACATTTTTTTTCACCAAGCTCATATTTTTTTTTCTCTTGGCAAGCAGTCTAGACCATTAGAATTAAAAGTATATAACCATAGAAGGTTTCAAAGTTTTTCTGACAAAACCGTGTGTTTGCGAAGTTTACAATATAAAAATAAAGAGCATTTTTACAGATTGTTGTAGGGTTTGGGGAAGAAAATAACTGAAATTTGTACTTCCCCTACGTGTTTCTGCAGAGCTTTGTGTGTAGAGACTGTATAGCCCAGCGCTTTGTTTTAGGTAACAGGGGCTGCATGACCAGTAGAGGGAGCCCAGAATCACAAAATGTTGGAGATACTTCTGACTGGGGGAGTTGGGGTGAGAGTCTTGCTTTGATAATGTACAGGAATTTTGTGATTGCACTTAGAAGGATGCGTTGATTACTACCAACTTATAGTGATTCTGGGGGAGAGCATTTATGGAATGTTGAAATCCTTGATGTCTTTTAAATGATCAAATTGTATTAACAACTTTTATATTGGAGGGCTAATCAGTAATTCTTTCTCTTTCCTATGTTGCTGGTTGTTTTGACTTCATATCACCTTTACAGAAAGTAAGTAACTTTTCATTTTTTTTAAATCTTTTTGAAGTGTGAAGGTGTGGGTATACTGCTTGTATGTATGTATGTATGTATATATATATATAAAATAAACACACGAGCAGAAAATTATCAGTCTTAAAGACATTCTGCTACAGAGGGTGAATCCCATGAATGAATTACTTTTAGAATACCAAAATGGTTCAAAACATTCTTACCTAAAAGATGATAGATAGTATGAAAGTTCTGGATCTGAAGGCTTTAAATGGTAAACATATTCCTTGTGTGTAGACTATGGCAACAAAACTTACAACATATTGGTTTTAAATTTATTATGGCTCTAAAAGTTTTTGGACATCAAGTTACAAAGTAGAATATTATTGTATTCAATTTGATTTAACTGATCAAAGTTAAAAATTAAAAAACTTGAATCAAAGTTGAACTGATTTGGAGTATTTCAAGAACTTAGGTCAAACTGTGCCATTTTTGACATTCAGAGATACTCACCTTTATATTTGGCAGTCCTTGGCTGCTGTATTAATACATGAGAGCAGCTCTGAACAGAACGAATTTGTCCTCAGGCTGTAGGAGAATTTAGAACGCATACAATAGGTAGGATGAATCCCTCAGAAACTGCTCTATGATTCAGACATCAGTCATGGAATCTTTGATTGCTGACTTTTCTAACTGCAGTTCCGTGTATTGTGATGTCATTTATTGCAAGCATTTTCAGCATCCCTTGTGGATAACATTTAGGAATTTTAATAGAGTGTTTTTAGGTTGCCTGTACTGACAGAAGAATAAGCAAGTCATTGGTTAACATGGGTCAAAATAGCAGTGACAAAAGTTACAACAGAATTTCAGTTTGAGCTGCTAGCTCAAAATAAATCCCACCTCACAGTGTCCAGAGTATTATTTCATTTGCAACTTAAGTATGTGTGGTTTGTTTTGTGCTCATTATATACATATTGAAGTCAAATTTTCAAGAAGGGTAGATATAGTTCTTTGGTTGCATGCCAAATTATTTAGGAATTGCAGATATCTGTTTCAAACAAGCATAACAGTAGTTAAAGTACTTCTTGGCTCAGTAGCTGATACAGATTTCTTTGTAAGTCAGAGAGTAGTGTCTATTGTCCACTTGCCAGTTGGCTAGACTTTGAAGATTAAGATATCTGCTGTGAGCACAGTACTGGTTATGAAATATTGCCAAATCCTCTATTTTGGATTCATTCATCTTGTATCATTTAAATTGGTTAATGATATCTAAAAATAAGTGTAGAGTCCAGAATATCTACATCAGAATAGGAGAAAGATACAAATTGGGCATACGTGCACACACAGTTTTGTTTCTTGTTGATATATTGAGTTTGTCTTCCACTGCAGAGTCAGCAAGTTCTTTCTGTCTTGCCGAGAAAGTCTTAATGTGTGATAATGTTTCACTAAAAAGATCCAAGACTGTGAGAGTTGAAATTGCTTCACGTTATGTATGTTAACATATGGAAGAAATTACACAGCTAGAACTGCTCTATTAAATACTTTGTGTCTTCGCTTGTCAAACATTAATACAATAAGGATAATGTGTAAAGAGAAGTATCCTACTTATTCCAAAACTGTTTTAAGTAATTATTAAACTCAATGAAATATCTTAATGTTTTCTGTGCTACTGCTAGCAGCATCAGTTTTTTTCTACCATATTTAGTTTTGTATTCTGTTGTAGTATTATATCAAAACCAGATGTGGAATTAGTTTTGTTTTCAGAAGAAAAAAAGAAACAACAAAAACTTGTCAGAATTTTCATATTGAGTGATTATATTTAAAATACTCCTAAAATAGATATCTGTTAAATATCTGATACGTTTATCAACAAGCAGCATTTTTACCTGTATTTTTTTATTTTAGATATATTAATATGATACATGAGGTGACCAATAGTAAATAAATTATATTGGACAGGACTACTTGTCCTGAGGACAGTTTATAGTTTAATTTTTATTGGAAGAGCAATTGCCACGCTATCCATTTTGCCATTAAATGTATACATGTACAGTAACGATTATTTTTGTTGCAACAGAGGCATGGAAGTCAACAGAAAGCATCATCATATGAAAGATGACAATTTCAGTCCAGTTTTATTTACAAAAAATGGTCAGTCAACTTTCAACAGAGATTGGATGTTGTGTTATAATATTGCATAATAAAACCCAGTAGTTTCTGCTGGACTTTTGAAGCCCTGTCCCTGGTTTATAGTTGAGTATATAATTAATCCTGAAATACTTAGCAGCACACTTAATTTAATGCGCAGGCATTGTTCCACTTAACCAAGTGGAATGTATTTACGTGGCTAAAGATAAGCGCGTGTGCAGGCTAGGGACCCCAGGGAAGAAGCACAGTTTCAGATTCAGTCCCTGAGTATTAGTCAGTAAATGGGGACAAAGATGTGATAGTACATCTATAAATCTTGTACTTTAATTTTTTAATTAGAGTCAAATAAACCAATTTATGACTATTTTATTTTTTTCCCCATTTCTTAGATCAACTTTTCAGAATAGTGTAAGTGTAGCTAGGGTAGAAACACTTGCTTTCTTTTTCTGATATAAATATGTATATATTACAAAGACATCTCTGTACAAGTACTCTTTTTTTCCTTAATGTGTTGTGTTTCTTTTTAAATAGTCCCTTAACATGCATTCCACTGTGGTATTACAATTAGTACCTTGCATAGGTCAATCTCTTAATCTCTGAAACAAGTCTAATTAGAAAAGATAATGCTTCATAGAAGATACATACTAATGTGCTCGTATTTATATATTGTAATGCATGCTGACCATGTTAAGCCAGAAGAAGGCTTAACTATGTATCATTTTTAATTTTAAATGTGTTCTTCCTGGGCTCTTTATTATTCTTTTGTTGCCTTTCATCCTGTGGGATGCAGCTGCCCTTGAACTTGGTACTGTTTTGATCATTCATGTGCAGCAGCCACATTGTCTGTAACATTTTAAAAATGAGGCTTCATGGTGTTATTTATGAAGTAATTTCACATAAATATTTGGACTTTGGTTCTCTTAGAATGTGGAGCTGGTTGCTGTATGAAGAAAAGCATAATTACAATTCACAGACTTTTTGCCTCGAGCCTAGGGGACAGATGCATATGATTAAGTTTGAAACTGGCCTGTTATTGTAATGTAGATGTTTTCAGGGTTGAGAGAATTAAAAAAAAAAAGGGGGCAAAAAAAAAAAAAAAAAAAGCCAGGCAAGCATGAGTTTTAAAAAAATAGACCGAGGGAATAGTTTTACAAGGAGCACTCAATCTTGGACTGCACAATTTTATTTTTCAGTGGAACCTCTCCATTAGCTTGCCTGAATGCAATGCTTCATACTAACACTCGTGTAGGTGATGGAACATTCTTCAAAATCCCTGGGAAGTCGGGACTCTATGCTCTCAAAGTAAGTTTAAATTTTGTATATGGAAAGTACATAGCACTATTAATCCATTTTATGAATGTCTCAATAGATATAAAGGTAAACAGATTAGATTCTTTGGAGAGGAAATGACCTGATAGTCCTTCTAACTGCTTTCAGATGTCTTTTAAAAGGATTTATAATGAAAGTAAACATTGAATGTTTTATCCTAGAAAGCATATACATGTTCTTGAATTTGGCATATGGTTTAAGAAACGTGTACCTTAGCTAAAATGCTGCTTTTTCAGAGTTGTTCACAGAAAAGCCTTTGTTTTATGAGCAGTGAGCTCGAGGGGATCACTGTCATTCTCATTAAGTAATTGTATTAATATTTGATTTTTGAATAGTGCAAAATTATTTGCAGGTCTAATATAAATCAGCTTTTAATTTACAGGTTGCATCGTTGCTTTTGAGAAGGAATATAATTACAGTGATATAATTTTGCCTTTAAGCTCTTTCTATTCCTTTTCCTCTTTATTTTTCTTTTTTGGTATGTATATGAAGATTTCTGTGGGCAAAAATTTTTTCTTCTTATACATGATCAAACTTAGAGGAGCTTCACAATAGGAGTGGAGGAATGTGAGGCAGAGGTGAGAAACCAGAAAGTGAGATGATATGTTTGGCAGTCTAAATGTAGTCAATTAAAATTTTAGGCTGAGGGGAAGGATCTTTTGTAATTTATGACAGACTTCTTTCATGTAAGAGTTTAAAAAATAAAAAACTATGTAGACTTGACTGCACCTGATAACTAAAAATTATCTATCTGAGATTGAATTAACAGTTTTCAGAGGCTTCATTTCCTAATTTACTAAAACAAATGCTGTTGTTTTTCTTTAAATCGGGAGATATTCTTGGCACAAATCCAGGTATTCACAATCACTCCCATGCTTGTGAGCTCCAGGTTGCTTCAGCTATTTGAATTCAGGAAACAGGCAAAGGCAGAAAAGAAACATTAAAGGATTTGTGTTTTGCTGCAGTGCTGTGGACTCAACTGGAAAACTAGGATTTTTAACAGCCAAACAAGTCTGTTTCTGCATTAAAAAAAAATAATGTGGAAGATCATGCATTTTATTTGACATTTTTTAAAAAAGAGTATGATATGACTTCACAAAATAGCTTTTTTATTTTTGCTTTGCAAGTTGTTTCATGAAGGTCTGTTTTTCTGTCTTTCTCTGAAGTAACTCACAAGCGTATTTCATTTTATTCTGTTTTTTGAAAATGTAGGCATGAGAGTATACTGCAGGAATCTATTTTCAGAGATGCATCAGGATCATGATTGATTTTTTTTCTTGTTAATTTTTGTTTTATTTTTCTTTTTTAACTGTAGAAAGAAGAATCAACATGCCCTACTGATGGAACACTGGATTTAGGATGTGAATCTGAGTTAGATGGCACTGAAATGGCTGAGACAAACAATAATAATGGAGAAGAAAATGGTGGTAGGTGTTTTAATTTCAATATTAGAGGGCATATTTTGGGAAAATAAAGTATTGTTTACTTAATATTTTCATGGTGTGATTTCTACACGTTATAAGTAATGTTTTTTTTAATTCTAAACAGTATAAGTAATGTTTTTTAATCAGTGGGACTATTTTTGAGTGACTCCCTGTCTTTTTTTGGGCCTTACAAAGAAATCAGGAACACCAAGTGCCTTTATTTCACTTAGATTTATAAATGACAACAAGTAGTGCTGTTAGGTGTGTTTTGAGTAGGTTCTTTTTGGCTTACAATTTTTTTTGTTCTGGGCCCCATAGCTAAATAATAATTTTCCTTACCAGTCTTCAGACTTGCAGTTTCTGTCTCAGACTTGAGATAGACATCTCACTGATTTCAGTGTAAGCATGTGGGGTTGGTCCCTCAGTAGAGCTCTGGGCACAGGACAAAGGTTTGTTGGGGTATTTTTTGTTTCAGGCAGAGATTCTCCTGGGTGCCATGTTGACAGAAGGACATGTTGAAGTTACAAATCCTGTCCATTTTTTTTTCTCTTAGATAATGGCAAACTGAAACATTGCAAGAATGAAAATGTTGCCATTGAAAATAGCAACCTTACAAATAATTGTTTTTTGAGAGGTTTCGTAAAGAAAACACAGTTCTTTAGTTACCTAAAATTACTTGCAAGTAATAGAAATGAATATTCTTTTTCTCAAAACTACACTCATGTAATGCTTATAAAGTGAATGCTTTACACAAAAATCAAGCTTCCCGGGACTTCCAAAATAAACCTTTCCTTCATCAGTTCTTTTCTTCTGCTGTGCCCTCACAACCTGTCCCACTTCTGAACTGAAGCCTACTGTTTTGGCTCACTTTGTGTATGGTGAGAGGGTATCCAGCTAGGACATGAAAAGGCGCAGTTCATGTTGTTGTTCTGCTCCAGACTTCCTTTTTGATCTTGAGCAACTTACTTCGCTTCCATGCTGCACCTGTACAGGACTGATACTGTTCTTTCAGTATTGCTTGCTAGCAGCATTGAAAAATCACAAAATGCTCAGGGATATGGGTAACAGAACTACCCAAGACAAGTTGTTGTGGATCTACTGGTGAAGTTTTGAAGCTCGGTGGAAAAGCAAAAGTCAAGAATTATTAAATGGCTCTGCTTCTTCATTTTCTTTTATATGTCTATAAGTTAACAGACTCTGCATGTGCAGTGGTTTTATGCTTATGAAGTATATACTTGGTGTATAAGTGAAGATACATATTTGTAGTTCTTCAATAATTGCTGTCTGATACTCAGGCAATTTGTTGATATATGCTTCCCTAAGTTGCAGGAAGAATACAGCAGTGAAAAGCAGTGTAAATACAGTTACAGATAGGAAAGCAAAATTTAATTTTACTTGTTATAAACAAACAAAAACCATGGCAAAAACTTGGCAATTATTTAGGAGTGGTAGGATGTAAATATGGATGCCAGAATGCCAGAAGTAGAAAATTGCTGGGTTTTGACTGGGAGGAGGCTGCATACTATTTTCACAGTTTACAGTAATAAAAATACTTCTAGCACTTACGGTGACATAAAAGAGCAGCTGCTAAAATTAAACATTTTAAAATATTTGGGGTAGAACAGTAAATTACACCTAGATTGTTTTTTAAAGCTGAGAAATTGCCCTGATATTTCATCTTTAACAGATCTTGGAAAACTGCAATATATTTAACTTCTTGAAAACAAGACATTTTAATTTTTTCTTAATGTCATGCAGTGGTTACATTTTAAAAAGTAAATCAGATGCCAATAGTGAGTCTATATTGCATATAGAAAGGCTAATGCTGGATGTGATCAATAAAGATCTGAAGACAGCATTTCTTGTATCAGTCAGCTGATACATAACATAGTTTTGTCAAACATGTTTGATAATAGCTTTTCTTGAGACTGAAAGTTTTGTTATTAAAGGTATCTATTGATATATATGTGGAATTCTATTAAGTTATTTCATTTACAGAGTAGAATGCTTGGCTTAAAAACAGCACCAGGCCCAAGAAATGCATCCAGTTTTAAGTGGATTACAAATTATTAGATCTGCAAAGGCGTAGGAATAGCCATTCACAGTAGGTATTTTTGCTGTTCTTTTGAGGATGTGATTTGACCACTCTTCATTCAATTTTTTTGTCAATACTTCTTGAAAGTATAAAATCCTTCTTGATTAAATTTACTGATAATAAATAATAATGTTGAGACTCCTCTTGATTGCCTTATAAATGGTTAAGTTTGAGCAGCATTAATTTTTTTAGACTTTCAAGTGAATAAAAAATGGTCACATTTGTGTAGTAGAAACATATTCAATTAATCAGTAAATCTGAAAAGCATTTAAGGATCACAATAGGAAATGAATTGAACATGAAATGAGATGCGTTTGCTAATTAGTCCAGTGCAGTTTTTGGACTATAATTCTAGTTGTACTGATTAAATAATATAGGCACAGTGTTTCCTTTGGGTATAGCACTAGTTAAATAATTACTAGTGTATTGCATTCATTATAGCTGTAAGAAGGAATTAAGAAAAATAGAAAAGGATTTAGAAAAGACACACAAGAACTCTTGAGTGAACAAATACCTTCTTTGGTCTGGGAAATTTAATAGAGACAGTCTAGTTAGTTTATAAAAGAGGAGATGGTGACTTGATCAGTTTGTAAATATTTGAGGAAAGGTATTTCTGCAGAAAATATTTGGTCTAACAGGCCAAATCCAACAAGATGTCTATCAATTAAACTTTTCACACTAAAGCTGGGATTTTTTTTTTCTTTCCAGTAAACTGTTCTGTGGCATAAAAATAATGTTTGACTCAGTAAAAAAAATGCTTTATGAAATTCTTTGACTTGTGTTTTAGAAAAGGTCAATAGATATAACGTCTCCTTTCAGCTTTAGTATGTGTGGTATATATAAGGATGGACATTGTTTGCACATTGTATTCTTAATTGCCCAATTGATTGCCTTTTTATTTGCTTTTTTTTTCCACTGTGGTAGAGTCCAGAAGCCTCAGTTCTGACAGAGTCATCAGAAATTGTTTAGCAAGAGTTTAAAAAGTGCCGTTTTAAAGTTAACTGGAAGCAGAGGACAGAACCCTAATCAACAGTCTCAATCCATCTGTGGGCTTTTAGATTATAGTCTTCAGCTTTCAGAATAAGAAGTACCAGCTGACACTCAAACAGAGAAGAATCACATTATTCCCCAGCAGGCACATTTTTCCCAGTATAAATGCAGGCTACTGAACAATTTTATTAGTGTAATAATATAATATTCCTCACAGTGTAATACGTGGCATGGTGAAAGCTGTTACTCCACATCAGTATTGCTAAACTGACAACTGGAATGGCCACACCTCAGGATTTTTCAGATCTTTCTTACCCCACCTTCTCCAAAGGCATATAGTAAAGAAACTCTTTACGCTACAGTTGATTTTGTTTGGAATGGGATTTCTATAGAAGCTCTCTAGCAGTCTCATATCTCTTTATAAATTTCATTTCCCTCAAACACAGGGGCAGTACGTAAAGATGCAGTCGGTAAGAGAATTAAAATCCCAATTACTGTTGCCTGGGAAAATGATGACTATAATATCCTTTTGCCCATCAATAGGATGTTCTGTTCTCAGAAAGCATGTTTCCCTAGGGTTTCTGAAGCCAGGGCTAATCCATCAGCCACAGAGCACAGTTGATTAAAAATTGTCGTAAGCCAATGGAATGCACAATGATGTAACTGTAGAGGCAGTAGCAATTCCTATGGTAGCGTTACTTGCCTCTCCAATCCCAACCCAAACATAGGTCTTGATGTTTGCCCACATATGAGCAACATATGTCTCCTCTTGAGACACTTTGGTTTTCACCACTTCCTAAAACTGCAAGTTCTTCAATTACGAACATGAAACAACAGGATTAATTTCTTAGGCAGTTTTCTTAGAAATAGGAGATGAAATGATGGATGATGGAGAATCAGATTCATGCTGAATCCTGTAATTTTGTCTTTGTAGCCATTGTGCTCTTGAACACATCGTGCTTTTTGGAATAGGATAACTCTTGTAGTGAGGAATGAATATTCACCATTGTTTGAAACCTGAGCCCACATTTGGGTGTTTGGTTCCTTTCCAGGAATGGAATTTCTGGCAGTTCAGGGAAACCTGTTATCTTTATCATCTTGTCTCTTGGAAATAATATTGGATGATGATGCTGAATATGTCCATTGCACGTGGCAGCATGTGGATGTGGGATAGGCTCTTCTGAAAGCAGAAGGACATTAACGGAGTAGCAGCTCAGACATACAGAGTTTTGGATGATATATCAGAAAGAGAGAGTTTGGGGGAATTTTTTTTGTTGTTCTGGTGTTTGTTATTTTTCATCTCCCCACAAGTAGCTATAAAATAAAAATACTGCACCCAGGATCGAGTTAACCTCTGTTTGTTTCATTGGCTCTGGAGAGGAGTTATAAGACTGAGAGAAGATACTGGAGAGAGAGAGATCTTTCTCATCTGCTTTTTTTGCTGTACAGTAGAGTTAATGAGGCCTAAGAAACTGGTGGCTAGTGATGACAGGCTGTATATTTTTAGTGGAAAATATTGACTTCCTTTGGAATAAGGATTCACAGTTTTCAAAGCTTTGTGAAATGTTTGGGCTTAAAAGCATGCTGAGAATATAATGTGATTCAGTGGAAGCTACCAAGCTGATGTGGTATTTGATGTCTTTTTCCAAAAAAATTACTATTCAATATTACTTATCATTTCACAGTGCTAGTATTGCTTTTCAAAAAGAGTATTACAGTCACAGTAGTGCCCTTGATATATGCATCTGTTTTTGCTTGCATTGGCGTACTCGTACAATTAACTAACTCCCAAACTGGTTTTCATTTTCAAGAGCTGATGGCAACAGTCGAGTTCTGAATTGTTCAGATTTTGCAAGTTGGGCTCTAGAGATCAGAGTGATGGAGGTGAATTACTTGATACATCTGTGTTGGCAAAGTGTGATCATTTATGTCAATACAAGTATAGATCTGTGTCACCCAAAGAAAATACTGAATTTTATGGATATTTTAGAGAGATTTTGTGGGTATGTTTTCCTAAAGGAGTTCTCTGTAAGGTTTCATATCTCCAGAGTGTGTGCACACATTTTATGCTTGAGGTAGACTCTAGTCTTTAGCATATGGTAGCAATATTAATTTGTGTTTTGTAATGTGACTATTAGTAAATGATCTTTCTCATCTGCTTTGGTTTCTGTAACAAAGAAGGAAGTGAACTGCTGTTGATTTTACTGGTTTGATTTTAAATCAGTATGGTCTGTCTGAAATCAGAATTAATTGTGCTATTTATTCTGGGAAAATAAGCCCCTTAAAGCACTCTAGGAATTTCTCTGTCCATCTAGTTACATAAATCTGTTTAAAATTATTCCTAATAACTTTCAGTGACAGTGAGACAGAATAATTTTAAGTTGTATTCCTATAAAAATGGTTTCTTTGAAGAAACATGCCTTCTAATACATTCGATGTAGCTATCATACTTCTTGGGTGGGGAAGGTAAAAGGTAATAAAATGTAATTAGAGGGAGAAAATTTGAAAATAAAAGATAGCATTGCTGATTTTTATAAATTATAGCCTTTCATAATAATTACCAAAACCGGTCTTGGAAAAATGGAATAGAGGAAGTTATTTTAAATGGAGGCTGTCAAAAACATTTTTAACATACTCTTTTTGCTAAGTAATTCTAATTCTATCATTTATGTTAACACTCTGAATACTTCACTAAGGAGGTCTTATCTTCAGAAACCCAGCTGCTCTTCCAGCTCACAACCTAACAGTTTCTGGCTTAGTAGTTGCTTTTTGCTTTATCCTTCACTCAGTCCTGGCCCTTGAAGAAGCCGATTTAAAGAATGGAGCCTAATTATTCTCTGCTAAATGGAAATGCCTCCTGTAGGCTTAAAACTGTTCTTGTTCTCTTTTTCTACTGTAGCAATTATGGTGAATCCTCTTTATTTGTTACCCAAATATTTTTCTTTCATCTGTTGCATTCTTTCAGGTTTCTTTTTTATCTCCCCAGCATCTCATTTATTTTTATCATTCTTTTCTGATAAAGCATTTAAAGTGAACACAGATCTGATAATGTTCATGCATCTTCAATGCTTATGGACAAAGCAGTTGCATCTTCCCAAAGTTGTATGTACTTACAAAGACCACTGACTCTTCTTGAATTTGTGTTTTCTTTCTACTGTGTTCTTTGGTTTCCATAGCAGACATGCCTGCTCTGTTCTAAAGGCTTTTTTTTAAAAAAAAAAAAATTAGGATCATCAATGTTCACTTTAAACACACGTATTTATTTATTACATATTTATCTGTCATATTTTCCCCTTTTTTTACTTCTGACTCATTTAAAGAAAAGCAGTTGGACTTTATCCATATAAATGAATAGATAAAAAAAATACAATTTTCTGTGGTCACAGGCATTGTAGTATGTGAGATTTTGGCACAGATTGATTTAAATCACTAAGTAGCAGAACATGTTTTAAAGATTAAATTTATTCATTGTGTCATATTTGTATTTCACTTCCTACAGAAAACTCAATTCATACTGTTTTGAAAACAATTAATAACTTGATTATAATCTAAATAAAGCCTGTATATAAATTTTAGTATTTTTCTTGCTAATAATGTGAATAGAGTGTATAAGTTACTAAGCAATTATATAAATTAACACAATGTATTTAGATTTTTAATATTTGTATCTCCTGCTTTTGGAAAATAGATAATGACATCTCTTATTTACTAGACAGTTATGTTTATAGCCATGATTTGTATCAAGCTGGTTTTAAAAGAAAATCGAAATTTCATTAAAACATGGAAAATAATATTTCAAATAGCTTCTTACTGTTTTAAGCTACTAGATGTATGAAGGAACATATTTATAACGTACAAAAAATATTTTAGAAAGGAAGTATCATTTTTTTGTTATAAATGAAGTTGACTTTCGCCAATCACGCCATTTTAAATTTTTTAAGCGGTGGATTTCAGCCTCACATACCTATTTATTTGATCACAGAATACAGGAAAAAGTTTATTTTTCAAAACTCTGAAGGGACTAGACTTAGGTTGCGCTAAACCAAACCAGCCTCGAGTGAGGTATTCCTTCGGTACCTGCAGAAGAGATTACAGTGACAGAAAGCTATTTATTGTTGCGTGGGTTTCCGTTCCAGTTGCTTCACCTATTAGAACAATCCCCGTTCCTTGGTTTAACTTTGTTGTCAAAGTTTTAAAGAAACAGAAGCAAAGGAAACCACTAACTGATAATATTTTTATGTATAATTGAAGTAATGATAGAAATAAGAAGTATGGCCTCTAATAGACCCTTTCACGTTTTCTGGGTTTATTGTTAAAAGAAAAATGAATGGAAGCACAAAACTAATATAGAGCTATTTTTATTCCTGTGCTGTATCTTGACTTTGACATTAACAGTTGTAGTGTTGAGCATCATCAGCTAGGTTAGTGTTGCCAAACCTCTCCAGGATGAACTTTGTCACCAAAAGAAATAGGGGAGAATCTTTCACAATGTCCTAGATTAGAGTAATGAAAATCAGAATTTCCCATTTGAACAAGAAGGTAACAGGAGTTGAAGTAATCCCAGAGAACAGGAATAGGTTTTTCATGACCGGTCATGTTGCATCCTCTCTTAGGAGGGACAGGTAAGTATACAACAGTTTTCATTCTTACATTTTGATTTTTTTCCGTTTTCCTGTCCTTAATTCTGGGGTTTGTGTGCTCACACTATTTCTGTTTTTTTCTTCAGTTCTTTGACTCTCAGACTTTGCAAGAAAACAGTAAAAAAAAATTCTTTCTTTGAAAGAAAAGATGAAAGCTGAGTAATTCATAATGTCAGGTTTTTATTTTGGTGTAGGTTTTCTTTGTCTCAGGAGCTTAGCTATTGCAGTGGTTTAGATTATATAAACCTTTTGTTTGTTTTCTACTGACACTTCTGCTCCTTTAAGTTGTCTTTTTTGATAGTAAGCTTTGCTCATCATATGGAAGAGGCTGATTCAAACCAGGTGATGCTGTAAACTCAGAACCTGTTTTGTGTTGCAGCTTCTTTGTATATGTTCACAAATCCTTCAAGTATAAGGGAAAAAAGTGACAAATATCAGTTATAAATGTTATGACAAAATAGAATTTGTCTTATTTGCTAATGAAAATTTTTAATCTAATTTGAAAATTATCTTGACATAATGCCAGTGACATAAAACAGACTGTATTTTGTGTTTGTGAGGTAAGTATTAATTATTTTTTCTTTCAGTGTGAAAACAAGCGTTTAATATCACATGCATCTTATGGTAACTGTTAATTATTGATATCTAAATTGTCTCTATTCTATCTTTTTTTTCTTACAAACACAAAGAAAAAATCATTACAATATTTCTTCTCTGAGACATTGCTAAAGGCAAGGGAGTTAGAATGCTACTTCAGGTATCTGCTCATCCCACTGAAGGATGGGAGGAGAAAACCATAGGCAAACAAACACTGGGCTAAAATAATTTCTGGCACATGTCTGTGCAGCTGCCTTGAGTGTCTTCGAACTGTTCTGGTAGGTGTGCGAAGTATGGCAAACCTTGGAAAACCATGTACAGCTGCAGAGCATTATAAAGAAGGTATGTCAACACACAAACCAGCTTTGAGCAGCGCTGGAAGACAGACTTGAATTGAGTAAACAGAGGAGAATACAAAAAAAGCTGCTTAATTTCTGGGTTCATGCTAATGCTGTTTTAGCTGGGCTGTCTTAGGACACTAGCAAGAGTAATGGTAACGCAAGGCATTAAGAAAGGTTTTTACAGTCCTTTTAGTCAGGCTTTCTGACTACCAAGACTAATAGGATCCTACAGCTATTTTCACAGCTTTCATATCTGTTTAATAAAGCTGTTTTAAAAAACAATTAGTCATATTTCCTTTTATTTTTAACCAGGAGACTTTTTCTGTCTCACACAACATTAATTCAAGAGGCTGTTTAACGCAAGTGCTGTAGTATTTGTTCATTAAAACATGTATTATTTAGAAGGCTGACAAGTCACAGTGTGTTTTAGCTGAGAGACTAGAATTCCTCTTTGCACGATATTCCAGTCTACTCGCTAGACAGGGAAGGGTGTGTTCTCAGCCTTACCAAGAAGTACTTATAAAATAGATGAGTCTGGCTCCTAAGAAGCCATTACAATCTGGCATGAAGTTACATATTTACAAATATTTCTAGAACACAGGGTCATCAGTGCCTTTTTTATAAATACATGTTTAGACACATAATAATCCATTAAAAATGTCTTGGTGAGGAGGATAATTTTTGTCTAACTTCTGTGTGAAAACCAGAGTTAAACTATGTCAGTTACCTTTCAGGACCTGAAAGGCAAAATACGCAAGGTCTCCAGAAGTGCATAGAAAGGGTATGATGAGATACAAATATTTTCAGAGCAATGCATTTATTTAGAATGTGGCTGAATTTTCAGCTCATCTGGAGCTCGAGATTAGCTGAATTTCTTAGACTGAGTGTTTTGTTTTCCAGGCACTTGCTTTTTTTTTTTTTTTTTTAATTATTTTTTCCTGTCCTCAGGACTTTATGAGATATAGGGAAGGTAACCCCGATACCAGTATTCTGATTTTTTTTTTTTTCTTTTTTTATAAAGTTTGCCCAAAGCAGACATCTGAAGAAATGTCTTCCAATCGTGATTCAAGCCTTACTAATGCACCGGTGCAAAGCAAGCTAGTATCTTCCTTCCAGCAGCACACAAAGAAAGCACTTAAGCAGGTAAGCTTGTATTGACTGATAATCAATTGGTTTCTCTTTAACATGTGTGTCAGTCTTATACAAATAAAATCTCAGCAGAATTTCAAGGCATTTCTGAGGATTTTTAGTGCTTTGTTTAGTGGTGTATTGCTGAGGTCTTTGCTTCTCTATTTTTACCGATGGTGCAGTCCTGCTATTTATTGTGACTTTGATGGGTTTTTAAGTGCTTTTCAAGTAAGCAGAATTGTTTGTATTATCACATCACTGCTTTTCCTGTGTAAGCATTTGTGTTGGAAATTTTACATGAAGCTTAAAATAAAAGAAAAGATTTGAAAGAAGTTTTGCAGATAGGTAAGAATCTAGATATACTTGCTGTTCAATTTTTCTTTATGGGCTGTAAAGTAATTTTTCTTCTGTACTGTATTTGACACTGAAGTGTATAGAAGTGTGTTATTTTTTGATAACTTATGATTTGAATGATTTAGGTTGCATGATAGGTGGTAAAGCTTGGCAACAGTACCTGAGTATTGAAAGTCAGATATTAACTGAAAGCATAACAATGTGAAAATTATTTTCCAACAGTGCCAAATTAGTTCAGCTAACGGCTGGACAAATGAAAAAGAGAAACTAAAAAATTGTAATTGCAAATAAATTATTGTTATCTCCTCAATTTTGAGTATGTAGGAATAATTTTAGTCTTGTAAAGACTATAAAAAATGAAATACATCTTTTCTAAAGTGTTAGCATAATGAGATGACGTTGTTTAAATTTTTTCTCATAACTGCTCTCTTAGTTACGGTTAGTGGAGATCTAGTATTTCATGGGGTAGTTTATTGCAGAGTTGTTGATTTAGGCTTAAGTTAACCAAAGCCTATTGACATCTCTTTCTCAAAACGCTTAAGTAATTGTGCTTAGTTTTTCATGCCGTTTGAGTTTACATCCACTAAAATTAATAGACCTTTATCATTCACATAAGGTGAATGTACTTATAGGCTTTAAGGGCTGGAAGGGATTGTTAGATTGGGGACTCACATATGTTTGGTTAGGAAAATTGAGCAGTGGGCACAAAGCAGCTCATTAACTGCGTGGGTAGTTGTGAAATAGACACTCTTTTTGGAAACTCTTTTGTGATACGTGAACTTTCCTAGAGGTGAAGCGAGCAGGCAAAGGTAAAGAAGGGGAAAAAAGAGCGAAGCCACAGATGTTTGAAATGTATAACTGTTTAAACTCTGCCACTTGTCACTTGATGTATAGCACTGAGAATAATTTTTAAAAGGGCAAACTAATCAGAATAGCTTAATTAATATAAAAAGTCATAACACTGATGGAAATCTTTGAAACATTCCCTAAGGCAGTAGGGTCAGAGCAACATCAGGAAGTTAAGTAATCAATAAAAAGAAATCTGTTTTAATTAAGTTGATGGTAATTAGATCCTGTACTTCAGAGTATGAGAGTATTATTGCAGCTATCAGTAAAATGTTTCCTGTATACATTCAGTATTACACAAATGGACATTTGTATTGTGGAATAGTAGAGGATTTTTGTTTGTTTTCTCTAAAGTTTCAGGTGTTGGCTACTGCCATATACATGCTGCAGATTTGTTTTAATTTGATATTGTAGCAGAGGTGAATAAACTTTAACAGGAATTTTATTTCTAAAATTGATGTTCGAAATATATCCTTTCACTTTCCAATCTTTCTGTTGCTTTAATGGATACATAGTGCCACAAATATGTACAAAGAAGAACCTGTAGTACCTTTGAATACACAAGAAACTTTAGACACTTGTATGCAGCGCTCCTCCAACTGATTCTTACTGGTTCCACGCTAAAGGAACAGATGAGCCATCATTGTACTCTCAGCAAGTGCTTAAACTTTTTCCTACTCAATCTATTTAAAAACAGTGGGTTCTTCACATTAATTTGATCTTGTGTGTATTTGTTTTGTAACCCATTAAAATTCAAGTGAGAGGCAAGTTGATAATGTGCAGTACTGCTTGAAGATCTGAGTAGAATTAGAAGATTTTCTCCACTGTTTATCTACTTAATAACCACTCTAGTTATATATAATTCTTTTTAAAGTGTTATATGCTGGATTTACACATTACTTGATTTTTAATGAATTCTAGAGGTATATTCCTGGATTTAGATTGCAAAAAGCAATTTCACTTTTCCTTGTAACAGCTTGCATTTTAAGATGCTCTCATGAATCAAATTAGTCACAGCACTGCATTTCTTGAGCTGTGGTAGGAGCTTGGAGGAAAGGTCCCTGGCTCTTGGTCTTGACTTCTCTCAGGTAGCAGTGGACCTGGGGTACTTTGCAGGGGCTAGGGAGTTTGCAGTTGCAGTGGACTCTCACAAGGACTGTGCCACAGTTGAGACCTTACCTCCTCACCTTTCAAAGGCTGGGCTGCCATTTTGGTCTGGAAACTTTCTAGTTTCACTGCCTTCCATAGCGTCCTTGTTGGGAGAAAGGTTTTGAGTGTTTTACCACTGAGTGTGTTTCATGGTTCTTTTTCATTTTTGAGGGAGTTTCAGTTTTGCTCTTGTATAGTATCTGAGTGTAATGTCCAACAAAATAGTTCACATTCATGAGGGTTTAGAAAAAAGAGTCTATGGTGTAGAGCTACCTTTTATGCTTGGCTTTCTGATGGCAGATTTTACAGATTTCTGTTTCCTGTTTGCTGTTGGAAGTGCTTGGGTATGTGTGCCCAGCTGTTGCTGATCTAGTATCTTTGAAAAGAAGGTTTATGGCATGCTGTCACAAGCTGATTTCCTATCAGTACTGATCAGTTCCACACTGATTTACCTCATTTTGACACTGGAGAGTTTTGGCATGCAGACCCATGTAAGGACCTCTTCCTGGGAAAGTACTGAACTACATCTGCATCTGCTAGCAGTGGTACATGGTCACACTACTGTGTGAATTATTCTTGCTCTGGACAAGGCTAACTCAAGTATGGACATCAAGTCATGGCATAGTATCTACCATGCTCCTCTCTGGTCCAGTTTCTGTTCCATTGACTTGAGGTGGTACCTTTTTTTGGAAGTCTTCACTATGTACAGATTTGTCTGTATCTATCAAGATGTTCTTGGAACATTTCTCAGAAGAAACGATCATACCTGCAAACTGGCCTCACGTAGGTAACACTGAGCATGAGTGAATATCCAAGACATTGAGGTGATATTAGTGTCTGTTGGACTCTGATAGCCAAGTATAAGAGCACCTTGTCCATCAGTGTACCAGTTGTTTCCTGGGGCAGTACCAAGAGAGGATAAAGAACTTGAAGATGCACTGTAACGATGTCTGGGATGATAGTAGAGCTCCCAGATGTGGAAGAAAATCCTGCCTCACTTTTGGCACTTTGGAATCAGCACCAAGAAGGGTACCCGTAAATTTTCTGTTGGGAGAAGAGAAGGCTACTCCATTCAGACTCAGGATCTGAATACAAACCAGGACATGTCTGAGACTGTGCTGGGCATCCAGATCTCTTTGTAGAGACAGAAACTCCAGAGACAGCAGCCAAGTGGGTTTGGGAGGAGAGAAGCTCAGGAAATAAGGGAATCTTCACAAGGTATGTTACTGCTGCTGGTTTGTTTTGTTTTTCTTAATTTTGGGCTTTGTCTGCATGCTTGGTGGCTGGGTTCATATATGTGCCACTATTTGACTCATGAAGTGGGTAGATGCAGTTTTTTATGGAGAAGGAAGGCACCCATCCACCTGATTTGTTCTTATAGTAGAAGTGGCAAGTCCACACCCTGTTTTTTCCCATGGATGCTCTCAGGCCCCAAGCAGTAAGAGAGCTATGGGGAAGTTACAGTTTGGCTCATGTGTTGCTTCTGTATTTTAGGACATTAGACCTGTACAGCTCCAAATAACATTTCAGGCTAATTTTTCTAGCACAAGCGTAATTATCATGAGAAACCAACTTACAACCTGAAGCAACAAGAGATTAAATTTCAGAGCAGAACGGTGAACAGTGTAATTTAACCCTGATTTACCCAAATTCACAGAATTAGTTTATCAAGATTTCTTTATTTGTTTTTTAAGGACATAGTTGTCCAAGTGCCTAGGTTGACACTGAAGGTAGAATCCTGATCTCCCTTGATGCTGGTGTGGATTTGCTTTCCTGTCTTCAGCTCAGGCACACTGCTTATCTTGCTATGAGAGAAGTAAACTCACCAGTCTTGCTCCCTCCACACTCATTCTGTTAGGTCTTCTTTCCTTGATTACAGCTAGATGTAGGTTATCTTGAAGCATTTTGCTGTCTGTAGAAAGTAGTTCACTATGAGTCTGTCTGTGGTGTCTGTCCTTTGACTCATTCGAGCAACTACTCGCTCACACATTCTCATATACACCTAATAGATTTGCCTGCCCTTCTTTCCCTTCCTTGTCCCCAAAGAAACAAAAGCGACAGAGGAGATCATTATGATTATGTCCTTATCACTTAGAATCTGAGCACAGGGTGTCTTCCTGAAAGGCTCTGAAAATCCACTGTGAACTGAGAGGTATTTTTTGTACCGAATTCCTTGGTATAGAGAGTTTGCCACAGTTTCTCAGTATCTCTGTTAACTATTTTCCTATGTTTCATTTCAGATGCTACAAATTTACCAAGACCACAGTTGGAGAATTCTGGCTCGCTAGCTGAAGCATTTGATCAGATGTCTGGCAACATGAGTGATGATTCTTGACAATTTTTCCTGTCAACAAATGGAAAACAAGGAAAACATGTTGCTTTCTGACTTCTAGAAAGACATGGGAAGGGACAGTGGAATTTACAAAACGCATTCAGGAAAATGGAACTTTGAAGATGATGAAAATGATGAACTAAACTGATTCTCTGATTGTCAAGACAAGTCTAGGGAAGAGGACAGAGAAACTATGGCAGGGAGACTGCATAATGGGGAAAAGAAGCTGGAAGAGCAAGAGTTCCAGCAGGAGCTCTTCAGGGAGTACATGCATTGCCCGAAGGCAGGCTGCACGGTATGTCCCTCTAAAGGTCCCTATGCACGGGCAGCATGTACCAGCTGCTCAACAAAGTGCTTTGGTAAGACGCAAGACAATGTTTATGGGACTTTCTTCTGGTCCTCAGCCCTTACCTGTGGTGGAAAGAAAGGGACAGGAATCCACACAATCCCTGGGTTTTTTGGGGTTTTTTAGGGGGTTTTTTTGTACCGCTTTTTAATAACTAGCTCCCAGTTGCTGGGGCATTCTGCTTGTTTGTTTTTCCACTCTGGTTGTTTGCATAGTATGCTTTTCACAGCTCTCCTGCATGTTTTCTGTTTTAATAAATGTGTTTTCCAGAATATCTTACTCTGAGAAAAGAAGAATTTTAAAGCAACTTGAACAGTATCATGTTGGAAGTGTAGTTGCCATTCTATCGCACTGTAGGACAGTGTCCCTGACTTAAAATATGTCCTGGCATTAACATTACATTACCTTTGGTTAAATCTATCACTGCTTCATAGTGGAATGTCCTTCCCAAATAGAGGTCAAAAGCACCCTCTTTGTTATTTTTTGTAAAGGCAATTGCTTGTCCCAAGTCTCAGACAATCAAGCTGATGATAGTGGCCTATTTCTAAGCATTGCACTTGTCTGATGATGTTTTTCTTTAAGTAACCTGGGGAACTATTTAAGATGGATTGGTCATTGCTACTGTATTAATGACAAATATAATCGGTCATATTTCTGGTCTGTGCATAGTAGTCAACATTTTCCAATGCTGTTACTTGATTTTTCCATATAGTGGCAGTGGGTGTTGAAGTGAATATCTTCTTCTGGGCCATATGAAGAGAACAGCTTTTGATTTGAATAGTTTATAAAATTAAATTACACCCAGGTGAAAATGAATCATGCCTTGATTTTGAAGTGGATCCTAGAAATGGTTGGCCTTTTCAGGGAAAGACAGAGATTGGCACAGCTCACAACTCTTCAGAGCTCTAGGAAGCTCCTGCAAAATGCTGACAAGCAATTATCTACAAATGCTGTTCGAGGAGCTGTTGGGCAGGTCCCCAGAAGGCTGTGTGCTCAGGGTGTGTGGGCAAGTGGCAGAACCCAGGATGAAACAGGATGTCTGGCAGAAAGGCATGACACCGTAACTGCTTACATTGGTGCAATGTAAATTGTTGCATTTGTTTCTATGAGAGGTAATATGACAGGATTTTTTATCCGGAGGATGATAGTCTAGCCCTGAAGCCCTGTGCAGAGTATGTTTGCAAATTTGACCTGATGGGAAATGTTGATTATTGTTTTAAGATTTTGTTTTGACATTGCTATCTTTGTTTTAGTTGGTTTTTAAAATGCTTTCTACAAACTGTTTCCTTACCTGTATGTGCTTTGTTGTGCCAAGAAACACATTTCCCCATAAAGCACTTTTCAGCTGATAGATACTATTAGTTTAATATTACACAAACAATTTTGTAGAAAAACAACACTCTTCTCTTTGGAAAAAAGTGTCACTGAGTTGGTGCATATGCCATGATCATTCCCATTCACATGCAAGTCAGAACAGACAATGAAGACATCACATGATTTTTTGTCCTGCTCTTGTTTCTGCAGTTGGAAAAGCAATAAAAATGTTTACTTTGCAGTCTATCATGATTTGCAGCAACTGTAGCTGTGAATGCATTATTGTACCCCTACAGAAGATGGTGCCGGCTTGCAGGTGTACAGGTACATATATAGTTACACACATTGTCTCTGCACCTTGAATGGCCAAGCACTTTAGTTCAGTGTTGATTAGTATGCAGGTAAATGTTCAGTTGTTAATATATACTGTACTTGTACAGAAAGACCCTGATTACTATTGGGACCTAAAGAACAAATATGCAGCAAGAAATTATTTTAGTTCCAAATATGGATATAAGTGCCACAGGGTAGGAGGTTGGCATGGGACAGGAATAGATGCTTATACAATAAGTTATTAGTAGAGTTTGAAAATAAACCCTAGGTCTAAACTCCAAACTTCCAGCCTGGCATTCTACCCCTACTCTTCATCTCCAAATGATTGGTTGTGTACACTTGGCAACCAATACTGTTGTTTGGTGTGCAAGTCTGATTGGAAATAAATTAATTTTCTCTATACTTTGGAAATAGCACTTTGTAGCTGTTTCCATAAGATGTCTTTCTTATTGTTTTAATCTTACATTTGCATGGTTATAACTGAGTGCTTGTAATATATGTTTTATATAAGAAGTAGTGGCATCCTATAAACAATACTGTGTTTATTCTTCATGATTTGTGGTGCTTACTGTTTTATTTAACTGATCTGTGTATTCATGAAACAGGTTGCCACTGAAAAATTTTTATTTAATAGAAACATGGGAATTAAAAGCTGTCTTAATTTTACTGACAAAATGAGGATGAGAGAGAGGACAAACACTGAATTTTATGGTAGTGTTAAGTGAATCAGTGATAAACGATAAATCTGTTTCAGCTTTGCCAATTTGGGATCCATGACCATGATGAAGAGTTGTTATTTGTTTTGTGCAATAGACTTTTCTCAGTGTATCATAGCTTGTGTTTTTCACATGGCAGAACGGAAGAATTCCTTAACTTTACATTTCTGATCCATAATGTGTGAAATTTCAAAGGTTATGTTTCATGATATGAGTTTTAGAATGTAGACTTGACATTTATGGAACAAATAGAAATCTGGGACGATGTTGCTTAATGCAACCAAGTGTTACATATCTTTGTTGTTAATAATTTTTAACATTCTCAGCGTGTCATGCACTTAAGCTCAAATGAAAGTGGTTTTCTGCATTAATGGTTTATCTCTATGCTGCATTTTTTCATTCTGAGTTGAAAAGATGTGGGAAAGAAAAATAATAAAAAATATCCTGAGCAACAGTAAAATCAGAGCATAGAGCTTGACATTTTACTTCTGCTGCTCTTTTGGGGATGTATTTTTCCCCTCTCTCCAGTTTCCTTTTAGCTTATATTATTTCCTTTCTTTCCTACTTCAGAGATGACTTTATTAGTTTTTACTGAAGAGAGAGTCAACCATTTTGTCAGAAGTGAATAAGTCTTTCCTGTGTTAAGATCAACTAAATATGAAATGATTATTCTTAAGAACAGAAATGGCATTCATCAGACCTCCAACACACTGCTACACTCCAGCAGGGGCATAAACTGCCAAAAAAGAGAAGGAGACTTGCTTTGTCACCTCTTTCTAAAAAACTGCTTGGAATTAGAAGGTCACTGTTAATTGCATGGTATTTTTCTTTTGCCATCTATCTTAAGAGTTTGTGTTTTCTTGATATTCATCTTTTTACATTATTTTGAGTTCTTTGGATGAAAATGGATCAATAGCTTACTTAAAGATTTTGGCAATAAAAATAATTTCATTAAACAAATCAGTTATACCAAGCCCTGCATAATGACTGTGGCAGTGTTATTCAACAGATGGCCACAGGTTCATTTTTATGAATGGGGATATTGGGATTTCTCCATACTCATTATGTGCAAGAGATTCACAGATGTCCTTTGCAAATCTCCTTGTGAAAGGCTGGATGTAAGTACTATGCTTTGGTGGTGATTTTAAGAGAGCTTTTAGTGTTTTCACTTGTATACTACATGAACTTTCATTTTCTTTCTCCTCATCTTTATTTATGTGCTATACAGATAGGATGGTAGTAATGAGTAATGTTTTACAGAACACTTCAACAGTGATCAGTTTTAGGAATTTACAAATTGCAGCTTTTTAAACTTGGACGTTTAGCACAAAGTGATGGAATACATTTGAAGTGTAAACATAGACTCTCATTAAAGAAAAATATACCTTTATAAACTATCATATGGGCTATATGTGTTTCTCTCGTACTTCCCATACTAAAAATTGTGCTGTATCATTTGATAGAATTGCTGGCTCTTTCTTGCAGATCTGTAGGCAGACCAGCTAGGAGCTTATATATCTGTAAATATGGATGAGATGCAAAAGGCTGTGTCAGTAAAAGATGCCGATGTAGTCGATGTTAATTGCTGTTTCTGTATCTAACAGCAAGTTCTGGAACCTTTTTTCTTTCTAGTAAGTTATGAAATTTCTAATTTTCTTCAGTGCTAGTTACAAATTTGACTCATCTACTTTGTGTTTATTCCCTTCACCAGAGGAGCCAAAACTAGAGATTTATTTGGTCATGGTGTCTAGGAAAGCACTAAATTAGCTCGGTACACTAAAAGCTCGATATAGCAGAACATTTGGTGTATGTTTCACTTTGAGTAATCCCATTGACTTCCCAGCTAAGTAGAATTAATCTTGGAATACAAGATTCTTGTCTTATCCTACAGTAGTCTTGTATCATAAAATTAATATCCCTCAGGCTAAGTATAGAGAAGTTATATATTTGTCCCCAGCAGAGACTGCACAGAGTATCCTGGCTTTATACTTTATAGTGTTTGGCTTTGCTAGTAACTAGGAGTGAGTTTGCAATTTCTCCCTCTGCTGGATTGCTCCTGGTGTTGTCTTGCAAAGACTTTTCTATCCAAAATTTCAGACCCTGCAGCTTTAAATTCAAAGGAGAATTTAACACAAAACTGTAGTGATTAGCTGGAAATAGTATGTCCCACTAAACAGGATGACTGAAGAAAATCTCAGCCATCTCTTTACCCTGTGAGTCAAATATTATTTACTTGATACTTTTGTACCTTCCTCCCTTGCCTCATATCTTTCCTTTGACAAATGAGAAGATAGAGGGGCATAGGGAAGTTTATTCATCTGTTCTCTGGACACAAAGCAAATCATTGGCACTTTGTGTTAAAATTTTGACTTAGATTTTTATGTTCACATGGTTTTTATTTTTTTTTTTCCATTCTACAACCTGTCTTGCAGGTGTCCACATGTGTGTAGCTTTACTGTCAGCTTGAGTCATCCCGTATAGTCTGATTTCCAAACTTAATATGGGCCCTGTGTAGTCATTGATTCCTTGAGTCATGAAACTGGAGATGGGGGAGGGACTGGCAGTGAAACAATGAATGTTAGGGGGAAAAGAAACCCTGAAAAGCAAATGTGTGTCAAAGGGAAATGGTGTCTTTAAGGTTTGTGCTTGATCCTCACCCATTGATGTCCTTAGCTTGTAGCTCAGAGTGGTCTATGTCTCAAAGTAAATAGTTCTGCTCCCAGCTCTGTTCCCTGCTCTTGTGACTCTGAGTGTCCAGGGAGTGCTTGGGGTAAGCTGTGCTGTCTTACATTAATGCTCTGTGAGCATGGGGTGGCCTGTGCTTCTTGGAAGTGCCAGATCAATTGCATAAATGTGTGTTTAAGGTTCAGAAGTGGCCTTCCTGTAACACGAAAGAAGGTAAGTGGTGCGCCTGGCAAAGACTGGGTACTGCTGCCTTTGCTCCAGCAGCACGGATGTCACCTAAGGTGTATGAATGCTGGGTACCTGTCACTGATGGAGGATACACGGTTGCTTACTTTCTGCCATTTGTGGGAGTTCAGTCTAAAGCATTGAAAATCAGCTGTCAGGCTTTACAAAGTTTCTACCTTTGTCACAGTGGCTGTATAAATTATTAAAATGGTGTTACCTTATGGATGCTGGTAACAGGGCTATGGTTGCTGGTAGAGGTGGAAATTGTCTTGAAAGGTCAGGAGGAGACTGGAGGAGGACATGGGGCATCATTTGGGCTCTTACTCATTTGTCTAGAGAGGATGATGCTAAGAATGGATATTTCTTCTTTCTTCATCAGGGAAATTGGGCTGTGGGAAACAACAATACAAAGTTTGGTTTGTGGTTATTATACTGGTATGCTGTTAGTACAGGAGTTGGCTATCTTTTCAGTTAATTTTTAGTGGGCTATTTGTTACTGTCTCAGCAGTATTGCTATTAAATAAGGGTCACCTGTTTTGACACTTAGCTTGATGGAACTGTGCACTGAGGGTCATTTTCTGAATTTTGGGGAATTTTTGAGAATTGTTAACACTTTGGAATTTTCTGTACACAAGTCTGGCTGTGCTTGCTCAATACCAGTATGAATTTTCTGTCTCAATAAATGTGTGAAGTATAGGCTGTTCTTCATGGTTTTCTGCTTGCTTCTTTGGTTCAGTGCAGATCTGACCAGATTCCTCTCTTTGTTTGATTTCAGTTGTTCTAATTTGCTTTTTATTGCAGAGTGCTTATGTGTCTTTTAAGAAGTGTACTACAAAAAGGGTTAATCAATGAAATAGCTTTTGTGTGGCTTGGTGTATTTTATGTTGTGTAGTGTGTTATTTAGAGGAATAGAGTGATATTGATTTCTTTTTTTTCAGAGATTTTTTTTTTTTTTTATTTAGCTGTGTGAACATTTTGGAAAGATATTACAGATTAATTGAAGTCACAGACTTAAACCTTATAAGACGTTAGTCATTCATGCTCATATACCTACAGGGATAATTCATATCAAGTATATTCCTTGTTGATATCATGTTACTTTAATAAATCCCCACCAAGATCATAACACAAATCATAGTTATAAAAAGAGGGTGCATAGTAAGATTGGAGAAAAATAGACAATGGATTAAGCCCAGCCCATTCTGATTAATTCCAGATTTTTAATGCTTGCAAATATATTAATTGCCAAGTGTTCATATTTGTATGTTTTAAGATCTTTTGAATCAAGTATCATTTTCCATATAAAACAGTGTGGCAGGTATTTGCTATTTCTAATCTTTAAATATTTTGTATTACATTATCAACCCTGTATTCGATCCATTTAAGAAACACAAAGCACTCCCATTTGTAGAGATTTATTCTTGTATCGTTTTTCCCTAGATTTGCCAGAACACCGTCATGTTCGTGTTCTGAAGGTTAATGCCCAAAGTCAAGCAGACAGAAGCCAAGAGCTGCAAGGTTTCCAAGATTAGGACTGATTCCCTTCAGAAAAATAAATGATTCCTGCCATGTTCAGTGATTTTGTGCAGCGCTACTCACGGCTGAGTGAGTGCATCAATACTGTAGTCCTTACATGCTGTACATACTGATGACACTCTGTGTTAACTTGATTGACTGAGCAGTATACTGGAGAGGATGCACCTGCGAGAGATGTGCAGACATATATATTTTTATTCTGGTTTTGAAACATTTATTTTACATTTTTTTCACTTGGAAGTCTTAGTTTCACATTCCGTGGGTTATCATGTTGTGCTGTTAAGGTAGAGCAAACAATTACGTGCTTCTTTGTTGTCAAAACTGTACTGGAAAATGATCTAAGGTGCATCTTCTTTCTCTTTATAACAGAAAACCTGATTTTATATTTTAAAGGAAAATTACTTAAAGGGGACAAGTGTGAAGTCTGGCAAGTCAGTAGCTATGTAAATGATTCTTATTTTAAGAGATTCAGTTTAATGGTAGAGAAATGTCTCATGTAATTCACTTGTAAGCATTATTTTTTGTTACATTTTTATGTTTTGTTATCGTTTTTGTAGGCTTTAAGACAACAGCAGAAAAGAAGAAATGGAGTCTCAATGATGGTAAACAAGACTGTTCCTCGTGTTGTTTTGACACCATTAAAGGTGTCTGATGAGCAGTCGGATTCACCTTCAGGTAAATAGCTAAAGGACTGTTTGCAAGATCAGCTCTAGTCACAGAGCATTCCTCTGAATCAGCTGTGTAGCATACAGATTTTGGAACTGCTGCAATAATATTTCCACTTGGTGGCTTTGTTTAACGTCTTTATTTCCTTATCAAATCTGGTGTCTCAAGGCTGGAGATTTTTCTTTAATAAAGAACTGAAGGCACACAGTACAATGACAATTTGTAATAGCAGCAGCTTTAAAGGAATGCAAAGTAACATTCTGTTTGGCTCTGGAACTCTAATGGTGGACCCCATGCTGGTATTCAATGCCATAAAAAGAGAAGGAGGGGAAAAAAAAAAAAGGCAAGCTTCTCTGTGAATGTGAATTTGTGTCTCAGTTCTGCATTGCAATAGTCGGATCCTTTTGTTAGCTTTTCTTCTTCTGGTGCCATGCTTATCACTGCAGCATAACCTTGACCTTTAGCTCTGGTGGTTAAGTTGCTTCATTTTAAGAGATTTCTGTGTCTGTGTTTAACACAAATTGACAATTGTATTTCCAGGCATATCTCTTTTATAAGATTTTTATTTATTTATTTATTTATTTATTACTTTTAGATTGTTTTACTGCCCCATAACTTGAGGTTAAAATATTTTTAAAGATATCTCTTGGGCATTATAAGGAAAATGCTATTTTTATTAGATCAGTGAATATTTTTATTGACTGCAGTGTTCAGTAAACTTTAGTTTTCAGCACTTAATTGATTTATTGAGCTTTTACTTCCATTTCCTCTGATGATGAGGAATCGTATTGTGACCAGAAAGTTGTATTGCCTTTCAGCAAGTATATGCCAATTTTTAAAAAAATCCTGGTTTGGTTTTGTTTACAGTTTACGGGGTGCTGGGGGGATTGTTGGTACAAGTGCATCAGTATCATGTTTGGGGGTTTTTATTTTTTCCTAAGGATCTGAATCTAAAAATGGTGAAGCAGATGGTTCTGATAAAGAGATGAAACATGGGCAAAAGTCTCCAACTGGAAAACAAACAAGCCAGCACTTAAAGAGGTTAAAAAAATCTGGTTTAGGTGAGTAGGAGTAAAATAAATGTCTAATTTGTTATTGTAATACTGTTGTTTTTTTTTTTTTTTTCCTAAACCCTGTATTCTCTTTCAAAGTTTTATTTTTCTGGTTTATCTGTCCCTTTTTCAAACTCAGCAGCTGACCCTTTCTCAAGAAGGCATCTTTCTTTTTTGACTACCTGGAAAATCCATGGGCAATTTTTTTCCCCCCAGAATGCTTTTCTGTAGTTGCTTCTTAAATTTTACAGACCTAAGCAACTGCAGGCAGAAAGGTCATTTAGCAATTAGCTTCTGATTGCTGCATTATGATTTTGGGGGAGGGGGGGCAGAGTATAGCAAATATTCTTTCTTCCTCGTAAATCTGCCTCTAGTGTAATATGCATTTATTCCCAAAGATAATAGTATATGTGCTTACATACCTGCCCTTTTAGAAGTTAACCCTCTTTTCTTCATTTACATTATTTCATGTCATATAGAGATTTGACATATCATTTTTAGTTGATTCTCTTTCTTTGGTTGATTTGTTTCTTTGGTTGGATCCTTAATTATTTTGAAGCTGTATCTCTTGAGGTGGTAGATACAGTTTCTGGTTTTATTTTCTGTGTTTTTAGCAAGATTCATGGATGATGATCTGTAATTAATGAAGAATTTTCTCTGAAGAGATGCTAAGAGTAAATTCTCAGTAGCTCCATGTGATAGGCAGGTTTTCCTGTTCTGAATGAAATATAATTGGAAATATTCCCTAAGGAGCAGAAAATGTGGTGTTCACAAAGAATCTTGTCTCGGCTAAAGTAAAGTAGAATAATTACATAACTGTTTCTTTATCTTTTCTAAGGACCTTTTGCATTCAACAGACCACTGAATCATTTGGAGAAGTATTTTGCAATATGGCCATATTGTAAAAGTTAGCAAACAAGCTTTTTGTAGCAGCTGGATCATCCTAAAAATTTAGTGTCTGTCTTTGTGGTGATAAGATTGTTCTTCTTTATTAATGATCTGCCCTAGTCTTTTTTATACATATATGTATATATATAACGATTCTGTAAAATAGCTTGAAGGTACTTATCTTCCAAAGTATCTTAGGTTGGTTGTTAAATGTGCTATTGACAGTTCCTAGCAAACTCTTTCCTGCAAGCCTAATTGCATTACAGCCTCCCATGAAAGTGTACTTCGGTTTCATATATAATCTTTCTGCAGATTATTCATAAGTCTCAGATGGATAACTAGTTCTCTATGTTGATCAAATGGTATTATTCAAAACCGAAAATACTTCTTCAGTGTTACAACTTTTGCTGTACAAAGTTACGTTCAATTTCAGATGATTTCCTGTAACTTTTTCCTACATTTAAAACTGAGGTACATAATTTGATGTATACATTCCTCCTCATTCCCAGATATTTCATCAACTGTTAGCCGATGATACCAAATGTAGAGTGAATTAATTAGATTTTTTGTGGATTTCAGAAAAAAATCCTCTGTCCTTTTGGTACACCACAATTGTGGTGCACCACAATTGGAATGCAGAAACTTTGTGTAATGTTTGAGGGTTTCTGTTCTTGTACCTGCTGAAATGTTTCTCCTACTACATAATGTTTCTTAGGATACTGATAGAACAGTTGTTGAGCATCTTTGAGATCCTATATAGTGCAAGATTCATTTTCAGACATTGGTTGTCTGAAAGTGCTGATCTACCCAACTTTCACTGCATGTTATGTTTGATAGCCTTTCTGAGCTCCCATTAAATATGATTACTTTTTCCCCTTTTAGTTAAATGATTGTGCTGACTATGTGATTTCCATCCTTTTCCTGTTTTGAGTTTTAGACTTTGTTGTAGGGTGCTCGCACCCTTTTCGTGGTTAATTCTCTATGCTGGAGACTAATCTCTTCTTTTCCAAGGCTGTAAGCTTGGATTTCTCACTCATCTTCCAGGTTCTGTTTCTGATCTGGGCAGTGATCTCCTGAAACTATGGTAGCAGCTCTATAAGGATTCAAAATGTCTTCCTCTGTAGAAAACAACATAAAAAACATTGTCATATGTTTTGTCATAAACTCTTCTCGGAGTTACGATGAGCTATGCAGTAGTGGCATACTCTTGGCATGTTCCACAGAACTAGTACTTTCCATGATACTCTCAAATACTTCACTAAGTCTGGTTACAAACTTGAGACCTGCAGTAAAGGTCCTCACTTAGCCATAGGAGGGGTGCAGGGGAGAGAATTGGTGGTTCTTCTGAACAGATACTGGTTTTTTAAAACTTGCTCTGCAATGAACTACTGGCCTGTCATCCTAGGAATAATATACATATTTCTTCCATAAGTTGATAAAACCTCCATAGTAGCCTGTAAGCAGTAGCAGATCAAATAAATCAGAAAATGTGTGACCCAGTGTCACATAGAATTAGTTTTGACTTTCAGATACTGTCTTGGGCTTTTCACACTATTAAAATATCTGCCACTGAAGGATGTTACGGACCTTGCAGTCATATATAACTTACTTTAGTTTGGATCATCTCTATGTGCATGTCTTTCCATAGGATATGAAGCATTAGCTGGGGAAAATGTTCCTCCAATTTGGAGTCACTTAGAAGATGGGGATGTGTATTCTGTATTGATTAAAGAAAAGGGTATACATAGAGGCATTAAAATCGGATACATCATACTACTTCTGTTACACTTGGGGACTGTCTTTTTTTCTCCATTCATATTTAGTGGATGAAACAGATGGTGAGGACAGTTGTGATGCATTCATGAAAGTGAGCACTTCTTCCATACAGTTGTCCTTTATAACAGGGCATTCATTTGTTTGTAATGGAGTCTTTTCTGTACTGAAATACAGCACATTGGAAATATGTGTTGGAAAAGGTTATCTTGTGCTGAGTGCAATGTGCTCCTTGTCTCATTCAGTTAGTATTGTCTGCTGAAAAGTACAAGAAAATTGCAAGAATGTTTGTGGGAGGCTGAAGGGGAGCTTTTAGAATTTACAAATCTGCTGCTTTATCTTTCATTTTTCATTTTGTGGGTGATGTTATAGCCTTTCAGGGGAGACTGCTATAGGCCTTCCAAGAAATCTAAAGCATAATTGCATTATTTTCATTAGTGTTACTGTTAAGTAGTTTGTAGCATTTAAGAAGTTCCTAGTAATCAATGTGCCCAAATTCCCTCATTTGTAAATATATATTTATTCTTCTTAACATGGCAGTTGTAATCCTTGCTGAGAGGTCCTGCATGAATGCCAAATGTCATCATTGCTCATAGGAGTGGAATATTCTTTCCAATTTTCTTTTTTAGAGATTCTGCTGGAATTTGTTTATGATTTAGTTAAGACCCCTTTTGTAACATCTTTGAAATATTTGAAGGTACAACAGAACAAAATCTGGAGGAGTTTTCTGGGAGGGATTAGAAGCTTTTGAGTTTTTCCAGCCACCTGGACACCCCACTTCTTTTTCCGTATTGAGTATCATAATATATCAAGACTGAGAGGAAAAAATTATTGTAGCAGTATGTATATACACTGAAGCAAGTAGCAGTAATTGCTCTTTAAGGAGCTTTAAAAAGTATCTTTTAAATATTATTCTAGATGTAATAACAAAATGGGACCAGATGGGACCTCCAGTGGTCATCTAATTTGTTCATCAGTCATATGGCAAAGTCAGTTATATATTTGTCATTCCTGACAGGTATTTGTCTAAAATATTCTTAAAGATTTCCACTGGTGGAGACTGTAATGCCTTCCTATGGATCTAATCCAGTGTCTCCTTGTCCTTGGTGGTTGAAAGCTCTCTTTTCCCAGTATCTTAACACAGATATTTCTTACTGTGCAAGAGTTTAAGCTCATTACCTTTGCTGTCCACTGTGGACAGTAGGAAGACATTATTCTTTACCAGCCATTATGTATTTCCCCTTCCCTCTGCTGAGTCTTACTTATTTCCAGGTTTGTATTTTTCCTCACAGATCTTATTTTCTAAACCTCTGATAGTTCCTGCTGCTGTCTTCTGTGTGTTCATCATAGGTTCTTATGAAAATCCTGAAAAATGCATGTTTTCGAACACTAATTTAACACATTAAATACTCTCCGCTCTGTGATCACTGTATGCACACAGGTAGTTTTTAGCTTATGCTATGGGACAAGTTATGTAGGCCATAGTGCACTGTAGACACAGAGCACGGTGAAAGAGAAGGTCTCCATAATGATTGATTCACATCAGCCTCATGAAGCAGCCTTTTGCTTGGAAATAGATGCTTGTAATTATGTTGATGACATGACAGGAAAATTTTCTGCTGCTGCTGAGTTGAGTTGGTCTCTTGAGCTGGAAGTAAGAATATGTCAACTGTGTCGTTGACTGGAACGTGGATCCTGTAAGAGCTCAAGAGACAAATACAAGGAATAGAAAAAAAGCTGTTAAGACACCTAGAAAAGGCTGTGTTACCCTTCTCGAAGTACCATTTCTCTGGAGCTTACTGTATTTACAATAAAAGCTAAAAACTTAAAAAGAAGAATTATTCTTACCCTCTTCCTTTATTTATGTTTAAAGTTATTTCTGTTTATTTACTCCAGGACATTTGAAATGGACCAAGGCTGAGGATATTGACATAGAAACACCAGGATCTATTCTAGTGAACACTAACCTGAGGGCTTTAATAAATAAACACACCTTTGCTTCTTTACCTCAGCATTTTCAACAATACCTCCTGCTTTTGCTTCCAGAAGTAGACAGGCAGGTAAGTAGCATTGTGCAATATTTCTTTCTTTAATGAGACACTTTTTACAGTGTGTTTGCATAGGCTGATTTGATTGACTAGGAGTGGTTCCAGGAAAGAATAAGAAGAAAATTTCCATACTTTCTTAGGTAAAACTGCCAGATGTAGAATGACTGTAAAGTTTATCTAAGCGTCAACCAGCTCCTGCTTCCTTTCTTCTGAAAACTTTACAGCTCCCGAATTTGTCTAAAGGGAAACTGGCCAGCAGATCTTCCAGACTTGCCAAATTCTTAATTAGCTTTTCTACCTATGGTGTTGAAGATAAAGTTCTCATCTTCAAGTCTTTATTTACGTTGAGTCTCTTTTCATCTGTGATCTTCCTGGGCGCTCTGCCAGCAATGTCCAGCTCAATATTAGTTCTATTAATTTCTTCTCCTCCTCACCTTCTATGCATGCCTAGGTATGCATCTCCTCAGCTCCAGTGCACTGAATCCATTCATTCATACCTTTTGTAAGAAAGTTCTTGCTCAGAGGTCACAGCTGTAGGCTCATATGGGTTGTTAGTCAGTTCTGTAGAGGAGAATGATTTGGGGAGTATCAGGGTGGAAATAAAAGTTCAGTTTCGTGTTGTTTCCTACATTGTTTGGTCCTTCCTGCATTTGTTGGTCAGAGTGCAGGCTTTTTAGAGCAAGAAAATTTTTTTCCAGCATGTCTAGCAGTTAAAATAGTAAAGGAAGCCCAAAACAATTTGATTTACGCGTTTGCCTCACTTCCGGATTTAAACAGCCTTGCCAATTTCAATGAGGAATACTAATGTATTTAATTCAGACACATTAACTTACACAAATAAGGCATTATATTTTTTTTGCAGATGGTCAGTATCCCTCTTTTTATGTAATAACTAGAGAGTGCAGGTCACGTAAGTAACTGATTAAAACCTTCATCTTAAACCAGTATGTTAAGTGCAATGGTTTAATTTCTTAAACTGTTAGTAGTTAGTGTCTGCCCCAGTAACACAGGGGAAAGCAGTGCAATATGAGACAAAGAGAGAAAGAAAAATTGTGATGATGTACATTTACTCAGCCTCTTACCAAATTAGATACTGTATGTTGTGAAGTAAAATTATGAACTTAGATAATGGAATATTTGAAAAGGAACATTAAAACCAGAGCCATAGGAGAAACAATGTAAATGTATATATTCTCAAGCTCCTACAAGGCAGTCAGTCAGTAATGACAAATTTTAAGAGAACATTTTTCCCTGCTGTAAAACAGATTTTAACTTAATGCCCAGCAAATATTTTCCTGATAGTTTTGATTTTATTTTTTTTTCCTCTTTCTGGATAATTTATCAGAAAAAAGTCTGCTAAGTAAAATCATGTTTTCTCTCCAAATATCCATTATTCATGAATTACATTTCAAGTACAGGGGCCTTATTTAGATGTTTCTTACTTTAAAATTTATTTTTAAAAATGGAGACTCTAGAAATGACAAGCCCTTTACCTACTTATCACGGTTGTTAAAGCAGAGTTTTTGGCAAGAAAATCAAGAGAATATTTGTTGAATGTAATCATACTTCACTAGTTAAAAGCAGTGCATTTCTTTATATTTCAGAAAGCATTCACATAATGCATACATTTGGACACTGTTACTTCACAAGTGAACTAGTCACAAAACAGCAGTTGTCCTAAGACATTTACAGGTGTCCTTCTATCAGTGTGTTCTCACAGTGTTCTTTGAGTTTGTGTAGTATAACATGCTTTAATGTGCATTTGGAAGGCAGGAGTCTCCAATCATCTCTTTTCTGGTGGGGAGTGAGATAGCCCCAGATCCTCACTTTGTGGAAATCTTAGCAGTGCAAGTATATCATCCCTTTTCTTGATACCTGAGAATATGTCTTTTGCTATGCCTAAGAGTAGCATCCCAGATACCGACTGATGAAAGCAGTTGAACTGACATTCTTTTCCTTCCTGTGGCAAGTGGAAAATGCCAGTGTAGTGCCCAAGGATCAAGTGAAAGGGAGAGAGAATTCTAGCCAGTGAGCTTTGCTGGGAGTCTCTGCTGCTGGTCACTCCAACTGGACAAGGCAAGAGTATTCAGTCTTCCTCTTTTATTTCTACTGTCTAAATCAAATGGGGCATCAGGCAAGCAAAAATGGTGTACAACTATTATTTGAGTTAGCTGCCCATCTCTGAGGTTTCAGCTTTGGTTTTTTATACTGTCCTTTTTCTTGTTTTGCCTGAAAATTCCTACTCCTGCTCTTCTGGCTCTGAAGTGTTTCCTCCCTTGCACTGCTCTGCAGTTAGCTGCTGCTGTCTTCCCCAGAGAAAGCTGTGTTTCTGTGTTGTCATGTGGATATAGTATGTGAAGTACTGTAATGAATGGCACTATAAAAATGTAATAGAGTTATGCTGTTTGTGTATATATAGTGATCTGTGAAATAAATTACTAATGAAGTGCAGTCTCATTTAGGCTTTATTACTGCTCCACATAGAAAAACCCTATGATGAATGATCCTTTGTCATTTCTGTCATAAACACCATTTTTCTGGGTGGTGTAACTCCTCCTCCTTAAATCGTACTGAGCTGAAACTTGTCATGCATATGTCAGTTTGAATAAGCATTTTTAGAAACCATTAGTTAAGGGAGTTGAGGTTTTCTCTTTTTTGCGTGCAAGTGTGTATTATAAATAAATTACTTCTCTCTAAATTCTGATTAGTCTAATATGTTCAAAAAAATTTCAGAGCCAAGTCAGAAGCTTCATGGGATGCGTTTTCTGATTTTTCTTTTTTTTTCAAGTTTTGTGGTTGCTATCAGGAAACTATGGGAGCCCCTTATGGAACAAGAGCCCTGGGAGCCCATGGGAAAAAGAGGCTTAGGAAAGATGTCCCAGAATGGAAAAGGTTGAGAACGACTCTGCTAATGTTGGTGCTGTCATTTTTCCTACTCCAGCTAGATTTTTGACAAAGTGGAAGTATAGAATTGCCTTTTTTATTTTTTTTAGAAAAAGATAAATTGTATCGTGTTATTCACACTTGAAATTGATTTTAGCTTGTATATTATTTTAAATTTTATTTCAGTAGCAATGAAGCTTGTGTGTAATTCTCTGTATTCAGAATGCCTATAAAAGAAATTGCAGCAAGTTGGCAGTCATGGTAGATATGTTTTATCAAGGATTTTATTTGCTTTCATTCGGTTTCAGAGTGAAATATGACGTGGACATTGTTCAAAGAAGCAGCCATGACCCACACTTGTCTATTTAGACAACTGTTCCAAAATTTTGCATCACTGGGAACCTCATGTCTGAAATTTGAACATCCAGATTTTCAGCTCTTTGTTAATCTGTGTGGACTCAAAGGCTCAAAAACCTTAAAGCTCAGCTGAAACAGAAGCCTGTTGGGTGATTCCCCAGGAGACCTAAATGACTGAGCTGGCAATAAAGAAAACATGTAGATATAGAATCTATATGGAAAGCAAAGTCTCTGCACAAAGGATTTCAGTTGTCACAAATCCCAGCAAAGTATTTTTCTTTTCAGCTCTAATTAGAACATTCTACAGCTGAAGAACAATGGAATTTTCATCAAAGAAATACCTGCTTCTAATATTAATACATCAAGCTGATAATTACATATAACAGAAGCCTTCCTTGACCACCTTTCAGCAAATATTCATCTTCAAAGCAGGAAGTTTCTCTCTGTATCTAGATTGCTGTACTGCATCAGTGCCTTTTTAAATATTAATTAAACAACGTATGTTGTGCAAGGATGAGTAACAGGTCTGTATGACAGGCTTGCTGAAAAGGAACGGCAGCTGGCAGTATCTTGTCTACACCAGCTTTCCTTGTTGCTGCTGCTGGGGAGTTAAATTCCTGCTATTAACACTGGGGTATGGGCAAAAGGAAGGGAAATACACCCATGCAGTAAGCTTCCGAGAAGGAAAGTGCTGCGTCGTCTGAATAGTAGCAGGAAGCTTAACTGATTTTTGTTATCCTTAGAAAGCTAAACAAATTTTTTTTCCTGAATGCTCTGAAAAAATGTGTCTTTCCAGACTCTACAAATGGTTAACAACTTTCTGATCTTGGAGAATTTAACACCCTACCCTGTGTTTTCTCTTCTGGTAGCACTGGGTTCTTCTGAGCCTCTTGTGGTTTGCACCTGCCCTGCCCTTTCACATAGAATAGGAATTTCCTCCTGCAAAAACAAGGATCTCAAAGCCTCCTCAGACCTGTGTGTTAGGTTGTAGTGCCATTTTATCTGATCAAATCTATTCATGAAGAGCAATTAAAACAGTAGAGGATATCCTAGTAAAAATTGTATTTTGTCTTAGCTTTATTTGTTTCATAAAAAAAAACCAACAAAAAACTAACCACAATTTTTTATTTTAATTTCTGAATCAATCCACAGTTTATAGGTAGTCAAGGTAGTTACTTAAATTCCAAATTCTAAACTTAAGTATTCTTAAGGAAATACTTAAGCCTTGTAGTATTGCAGAAGTGCTTGTGACTATTTCAGGTTTATAGTAAGCCAATGTACTAAAAAGGAAAATGTGACATACAAATCAAAAGATTCTAAAATGGGTCAAAACCCACCTTCATCTCTTTCTTTTAACTTCTAAATCAGTGAATCCCAAAATATTAAATGTCTCTTGGGTCAGTGCCAGTATTGTTGTTTTGTAATAACATTACAGCATCCTGTCATTTTAAGGTCAGTGCAGGTTCTGTGTTTCTGTCTTGACCTACTCAATTTAGGTTGATGCTGGCACTTATATCACCTTGCAAAGATTCCCACTCACCTTGCATTGGAAAAAGGCACAGGCTGATGTCAGTGACTTTCTCTGTTCTGTTTAAAATAGTTAGAAGTAATTTTGGGGAGGTTATCTACAGAATTCAATTTCAAAACCTCCTTGCTTTCTTGTAGTATGAATCAGCTTAATATCTGTTCCCATCATTTGAGCAATGATAACAAAAGGTAGCCATCTTTTCTGAGTTGCACAGATTACTCCTACTCCCAAGCACATCAGTTTGAGTTCTGCAGTGGAGAGCAGGTAATGAATAATACACAAAATTCTTATGCTTGTAAAACACAAGGAGAGAGGTCTGGTGTCTGTCATTCTGACACTTAGCATTTATTTTATTCTTTTGATAACAAAGTATATATGTTACTGTAAATTAGTTTTATATGAAGAGAGTAAGCGAAGCTTTATTTTCACTGTTCCTTCCTTGTAGCAGTGTAACCACATTCCTGTTTGCTTTCTTAACTTCATCAGTACTTGAGGATTATATTTGTCATTGGACTTTTCCAGCATTTTCTTTGTAAGACATCAAACTGCAGAAATTAGTCCTGTGTGTATTATTTGCTCCCAGGTTTGTTTTACATTTATCTTCATGGAATTATTGTGTAGTAATAGCTAAATGGTTACCTTATCTTAGTTAGCTGCCTTTTACCTTAGTTACTGCAACCTTTTGGCTGTCCTTTTCAATTCTGTATCATCAGTAGCTTTCAAATATTTCTTATTGTGTTCCTTTAAATGTTTGAGTTTTACACTGAAATAGTTTCAGGGTTATGACAAAAGCACTTAGTTCAGAAGAGAATATTTGCAATAGAAGGTTAAATGCAACATAGGTCTTCTGCACCTAAGCATACTGAAAAAGCTGTTAAATTGGCACCCCTGTGTGTCTAGTAATTGAAGGTCATTTTACATCACATTTCTCCTTTAACTGATTTTTCTTTAGTTTTACTGGTTAGTGTGTACAGCATGGCATTGTTGTAATGTGCATTATTTCTACAGCTTTATTAAAGTAGTTTTAATATAGGTATCTTATAGACTAGATGGATGAAGACATTCCAAAGCATTTAAGTTGCCTTTTCAATAAGATTCTGGAGCTCTGATTCTTCAGCCCAGCTAACCAGGGGTGTTCAGAGAGGTTACTACCCTTGGCTGGCCCCTCTGTGCTGCAAGTTAATTCCTTTTTTTACCAAATGCAGCTGTATGGATGGTGTACCTGCACATTTCACAATCATGTATTAACAACAAACATCAGTTTCACTTTGCGTGAGTTGAAGACTGAATGATTTTAATTCCAAATCCCTGTTAGCTTTAGCTACAGGAATACTCTTTTAGCTTTTCTAGTGCAGTCCAGTAAGGCTCAGTACGATTACATTACAATCTGGCTGCCCTGATTGATGTGTTAATGGAATTCTTGTTTGCTTGTTTGCACTAATCCTTAGAGGCCCCCTCAATATCAGTACTTCTACATATGTGAACAGGAAGCTTTACATTTTTTAAAGTGTTATGTTTTTGTGTTTCTGCAGGCTTGGTCACTGTATTTCAGAAGTGTGAATCAGTGTTTTCCACCGTGCCATGTCACGTCCTTATTGTGGAAGTTCTTGTTTCATTTCTAAAGACCTAGCTTCAAGCTCTTGTCACACTTAAAGCATGTCTCAGCTTTACAAACAAGTTTTGCAGAGGTGTTAGCAGAAATAATAGAATTGCTTTTCTGAGTAGCAAGAATCAACTCAGAACATCTAGTAGGACACAGCAATGGTGCTGTGCCCACTGCAAGCTGAAAATACAAGAGCCACAGCTGTCTCTGCAGCATCCTTATCCCTAAGTCCTTCTGGTATGTGAGAGGCCCTGCACTCATATTCTCCTGATGCAAACTAGTGAAGCTTTTGTTCCCCTCTCCTTCCCTTCAAACAAATTTTATAAAGTACAGTGCACAGCTGTTAGTGCTTAAAAAAAAAAAAAGGACCTTGTATGCAATACCAGTTCCATTTACATTTGACAGAATTATTAGTACTTTAAAAAGAGAAAAGAATTGATAAAACACCTCCCTTCCTTCCAGTGGGAAAGTATTTATACAAGTGCCTTTTTAAAAGACTTTGTGCTAGGAGCTGTGTTATGAGAATATATGTAATACCTGGACGTAAATTGTAACATATATGGACTTAAGGGACTGACATGCTTCAAACTGTGTGACTATTAAGGATGCATTGCACTACTACAGTGTGTAGTGTTTCAGCTGTTCCTTCTTTGCAAAGTGCGAATCATGAAGTGATATGACTTGGTCTGCAGTGCCTCCAGTGTTGCCACTGCAGGGCTGCACTCGAATTAGATGGAGAACAGAACATCCCTTACAGTTCTGAATCTGAAGGCAGTCAAGAGCTTGAAACAGGGCGTTGTGTGCAGGTGCAGTGAAGAGAAAGCAGAAGTGATCCATCTATGCTTCTGCCACAATTCTTTCCCTCTCTTCACCCTCTCTTTCTCCCTCTCCCCCTCTCCCTCCAATCTCTCCCTTCGTCTCTCTCTTCTCCCTCCTCTCTCCCCTTCTCCTTCCTCTTCTCAGTATATTTGCTACTCTTTTCAGTATATTTGTTTTACTTAAATAAAAAAGGGAAAAAGAGATTGAAGGGGTTTTTCCCAATTATTTCAGAACATTGCTATTCTTTGTCTTTGAATTTAAACTCAGATTTCCTTTAGCTTGTTCTCTCTTGTGTTATAAGGACATACAGCCTTTTTTTCATAGGACGGCAATGTTTTCTAGTGCCTAGAGAAAAGGGATTGGATGCAAAGTTTTCATTTATGACACTCATCAAAAATGACTGACTAATTTTAGATGTTTACATGTAACATCCCTTCACCTTCTGCTTCTCGAGGTCAAAGGCATATGTCTTTTGTTTTTATCAAAAGTTAGATGAATAGACCCTGGCTATTTACAACTTTTTTTCTGTACCTTCCCTAACATATGAACATTGTTGGATAGTTTAATAATGTTTTACTTTCTCAAAGTCTCCAAACATCTTTTTTTTTAATACAAGTTTCATACATACTTGCCGTGACCACAATCTATCTGTGTTTTTCTATTTTACCTTTTTTTCCCAGGCTTCTGTGCCTCTTTTAGGACCTTTATAAATACTTGCTGTTTGTTGCGTGTTCTTACATGCTTGGGATTGGTACTTGTATGATGGATGGAATAGAAAAATATTTTTTTTATTATAATTTCTATAATTTGGATGGAATTAGAAGGTACTGTTTGCTGCATATGCTGGTTTTCCTTATATTTTATTTGGTTTTCACTTCATTTTAAAACATGCTTTATCTTTTTGTTTTGTCAGATTTATTATTCTCCTTAAATTCTTCATTTAATTTCTTGCATCTGAGCTCAACCAGATTGGATTCTATTGTCTTTTTTGACACTACAGTGTACTGGAATGAATATAGCTATCCCACTTGTCTTCTTGATTTAGACAAGGTCTAAATTAACAAGTCACATTTCATTTTAAAAACATATGTTTGCAATTCTTCAGTCTTTCCCACTTTAGTGAAGATGGAAAAGATCTTCATTTCTTTAAAAGACTCTTCTTTCTTTTCTCCTCTTATCTGAAGCAGTTGTTCCTATACTAGTGGATATTTTCTTTTTCATCCTTTTATGCTTTACTTCTAAGTTTAGTCTGGTTATTTTTTAAAGGAAAAAAGTAATATTCAGAATTACTTTCACCATCTGTCTTCAGAACCTGTCTTTTCATTTTGTATTTGAGGACAAACTGTTTATGTTATGTCAATGATCAGTTGGAAATGACAAGATATTTTCTTACATGGATTGATAACTTCATAATCAGGACTAAATAAAATTTAGCCATATTCTGGGTCAGGTTATACTCTGCTGCAAAAATGTGAGACCCATGGAAGAGAGATTATACAGACCGAACATTAGCACTCAAGTTGTATTACATCAGAATTGCTGAGAGAGACATAGTGTAAGCTGGTATATTTCCATGTCACCTACCTAAAACATGAAGTTGGGGTGGCAGAGTTTGTTGTTCTGGGAGTAGCTCTTAAGTCAGATCCACATATTACTGTCTACTGTATTCATTAGTGTTGGACGTATCTGCCTCATCATTCATGTACATTCAGCTTTCCTATAACTGTTTTGTGATCACAACAGCAAAAAGGTCCTGATAGTTGCATCTTGTCAGAAGCAGGTTTTGTATACTCCTGTTTACCTACTTCAAACTCAGAATGTCTTTCTTTGTTGGCTTTACATACATGGAAACCATTTTAAGAAAGGATCGATTTTTCTTCAAAGTCATAGTACTTTTGTGTTTGAGAAGAGCTTCTAAGTGTTCCTTACCTTCAGGCAAAGAAACAGTAGCTATCCTTTTGTCTCTGTGTTTTTTGGCAAGCCCTGTCTATGTTTTTTTTAAATTCACCTTCCAATTGCATTACTTCTTCCACGTTCCTACCATCTGTGTTCTTAAGACCTGAAATCATCAAAGTTTTTTTTTAAACTTGGTAATTACCAAATATTTTACTATTCTTTCCCCTCCCTTTTTTTGCTGCTCTCCAAATTTATACTGTGCCTTTCTCTGCACATTTCTTTTTCTTTTTTTATGTATATTGAAAACCATTGACAAAAATTTGCTTCTCTTGAGAAAAAAGAGAGGTAGAGAAGACAAAAGGAGTGGTTGCCCTCAAGAGGAGCAGTGTATGTTTATGGAGCTCTTCTATAGAGTGGTTTACAGATCTTAGGGACATCATTGTAATGGGAGTTTGTTAGACATCTGATCTAACTTAGCACTGGAGAGGCCACATCTGGAGTACTTTGTCCATTTATGGGCTCCCCAGTAGAGAGAGATGGAGCTACTGGAGACTACAGTGAAGGGCCACTGAGAGGAATAAAGGACTGGTACATCCCTCGTATGAGAAAAGTTCTTTGAGAGCTGGGACTTTAGCCTAGCAAAGAGAAGGATCAGAGGGAATCTTACCAATGTGTATAAATACCTGAAGGAAAGATGTAACAGGACCACAGGCAATGAGTACAAACCAAAACACAGGAGGTTCCTTATGGACATAAGGTAAAACATTTTTTTAGTAAGGGCACAGGTTGCTTGGAGAGGTTTTGGATTCTCAGTCCTTGCAGGTGTTCAAAATCCATCTGGATATGGTCTTGGGCAACTGGCTCTAGGTGACTCTGCTTGAGCAGGGAGATTAGACAAGAAAGCCACCTCCAGAGGTCCCTTCTAACCTCAACTATTCTTTGCAAGGGTGGGGAAGTGGGTAAACTCTTCTTCAAATAACTTTAACCTCCCTGTTACTAGGAGGACAACACAGTGGAATGCAAACAGGAAGATTTCTGGAAAGTGTCAGGGTACTTCTTGACTCTGGTAATGGAGTAGGCAGCTGGGGGTGACGCACAGGTGGATGTGCTGTTCAGTAGCATAGAATAACTGGTTGGAACTGTAATAATAAATGACTGTGCTAGCCGTAGCTATAGTGACTGTGGAGTTCCAGATCCTGAGGGTAGCAAACAATTAGTAGTAGACTGAACAAAGAACATTTGGCACCATTGCTGAATGGAGGAAGGTGTGATTTAATGACTATGAATGCATATGTAGCTGACAATGCCTTCTTTGACTCCCAACAAAATCTCCCAGACCTCTGAGCTTTTTAAAAGCATTCAAAGAGGAAAACTGCCAGCAGTAGATAAAGACCAAGTCAAGATGACTTTTGAGACCTTGACCCATAGAAATCCATGGGACAAAACAGACTACATCCAAGGGTGCTGAGAGTGCTACATAGTGTCTTTACAAGTCCACTTTCTGTCATCTTTGAAAGGTCCTGGTAGTGTCTCTGGTTTATCCCCATATCCTTCCTTTTTCAGGATCTGCAAATTCTGCTTCCCTGCCAATTCTGAGAGAAATATGAATTATCTATCACACCTACTTCCTGTGGATTCTTGAGCTCTGTCTTTTGTAGCCATTTCCATTACCATGTAAGCTTTACCCAAAAGTTCAGTGGTAATCTAATACTAAGGAGTTCTATAGTAAGGCAGTCTAAGCAAGACACTGAAGCTTAATGGACAGCTCAGCAGAATCATCTGTTCAGTCAACCTTCAATCAAGCTTCAATCAAGCAACAGCAAAAGGGAGGCCGCACTAAAGAAAATACCCTTTCATTAAATAAATAGTATTAACTCATCATATTGAATATTAAGCATGGCCAGTTCACTTCAGCAGCTGTGGAAAGAATCCAGAGGACACCAAAATTTGCATGAACAATAAATAAAATCTAAAGAAAAATTACTTATTTGTGCTTTTTAATCTACCAGAACCAAATTAAATGTGAAGAGCAGCAACTTTAATAACAATCAAGTGCTGTATTTCATACAATAAGCAACTAACCCATGGAAGTCTTTTGCATACTGAAAGTTAGCATCGATTGCTGACAGAGTTTAACTGATATAAATAGAAGATGGTGGATGTGCATATACGAGTGGTATCCACAGTTATATCAAATGGAGTGAAATATTTATAGAAAATAAAAGTCCCCTTTTTCAGTCTTATGCCACCTAAACTAAATTCAAATAGAAACCTTTTATTTGACAGCTTTCCTAGTAATTGGCTATTATGTGATCTTTCACAAGCTTTATCTACATGATTTGTTCCTTGCAATTATCAAGGGTTAGTTCAACTTCTGATTTTATCTGATATTTGCCATATGGTACTACTCATGTATTTCTGACTGATGAAAAATATAGTATCTTTGCTTAAGATTGAGTTGTGTAACACATACACTATCGTCAGAAGCACAGCCATTGTTTAACAGAACTTACACATTTTTTTTTGTGGCAACTACAGCTGCTTTTTCTTTTCTTACCCAAGCACATTTATACTCTTCTCTATTATAGACTTGGCAACTGTTAGAGCATCCTTTTAGTTTGGTCCCATTTATCACAATCTCTTTGAATGGTAGTTTTATAAGTGGAAAAATGACTTTTAGATAGGTAATGGCATACTTGAACTGTCAGCAGTATTCTGTAGGAAATAGAGGAACTTCCTCAGTGATTTTCATACTAGAAATACATGTAAGTTCAGTTAAAAGTATTTTTCAGGTGGATAAAAGTTAAGTTTTATAATTGCCAACTATGACTTGACAGGGAAAACTCTATCTGTGGAGAACTCTTTGACATAATTGGTTCCCAGATCATTAGCCAAAGTAATGAACAGGAGAATCATTGTTTTGCATTACAATTTAGAATTTAGGCTTATATAAGCGCAAGCAGATCTTATTAGAGTTTCTGAAGAGTGTGTCAGTCAGAAACTAAATAGTCCAGAGACTGACAAGAGCACATAGAGTAATAAGTTTTGTTCCCCTTTTTTTTTTTTTTTTTTTTTTTTAGAAAACATTGGTATGGACAAAGCAAGCATATGGCCTTATAATAGCATTCTCTCATTCTCTGCATCCATTCTGTTTCAAATAAGTAACTTCTGGTTCTTGGGCTTAATAAGTCTGTTCTAGAGGGGTGCCACACTTGGCCTCAAGAACAGAAATAATCTGTTCTTGAGCTTTTAACATGCCTCAAGCTATCATCTACTAGCAAAGGAGTTGTTGATGAGCGAGTAATGGCTGATTCCAAACATCATGAACCATGATTGTGGTGGCTGATAAGATAGGTTTGTGTTTGAGAAAGATGGTTCCAGAAACTGAGGGAGTGTGTGCAATGCAAGCAAAGCCAGAAGACAGTGCAATGCTCCATGCTATGACTGACATCCATTTAAGATATTTTGGAACTAATTGCAATCTAAGGTTTACATTGAATGCAAACAAAGCTAAGCCATTCTCTCATGATATCACAGTGTATCTGAAGGTCATTCTGTCCAAATAAGTGGTTGTTTCAGATATGAATCGTGAACTGTGGTCAGTTGCATAGAGTGACTCAATTGGAAGGGCATTAAGAGGCTAGAGCCCTTGAAGACAGAATGCAAGAACTGACTTAAGCACCTTTATTAAAAAAAAAAGGATGTTGGCAGTTGTTCAGAAGACATGCATGCAAGAGTGCTTTTAGTTTTGTTTTTAATAATGATGTAATAGGTGGCAATTTGATATGCTGTCCTTTAGCTTTGTAAACTGCAAAACACTGTTACTAATTTATTTTTAAACTTTTTTAGCATCTTTTATATCTTGACATAGAAAACGTATAAAGAAAGGACAATTTATCTAGTCATCTCTACACTAAGGCAGAAAAACAATTTCTGTTTTTCTTGATAGATACTGTCTAAAAGGTTTTTTGGCCATTCAGTGATGGAGAATTCACGGCCTCTCCAAATAAGTCTAGTGCTTCATTGTTTTCACTGTTAAAAAGTTTTCTCCTCAGTGTCTAATCTGGATCTCTCTCACTGCAATTCTGACTATTATTCTTTGTTCAGTTTGGCATCTACATGGAGAATATGGAGATTACTGTGTTTATTTTGCAATAGCCTTTCAACGTGAAGGTAGTAACTCATTCCCAACCTCCCTGGTTCTTTTTCTTTAGGTGTAGCCCTTATTAATGCAGTCTTTGTAGATCTAGGACCTTAAATCTGTACTCTGCCTCATTTCTGTCCTTTGGACCAGTTCTGAGTTGCAACGAACAAAATTGAAGGTATTACTCCAGCTTAAGTGATAAGTAACACCACGGAGAGGAGAACTGATTTCTGTGTTTTTACACAGTGCTCCCATTTATAACTTCCAGTGTTGTGCTCACTTTCTTTGCAATTTTATAGCAAAGTTGACTTAGTAGTTTCTTCATTTTGTATTTTTTTAGTTATGTGTTATTACAAGAGTCTCAAATTCTGCATTTGCCACTATTACAATGACCTACTTATCCCCATTGTTTCCAAAGTAATTTTCAAGTCCATCAAAAGAATTCTGGATTTCAGTTGTAAATTACAGTGTACTCTGTACTCTCTGATTGATGTTATTTGCAAACTCCTTCCATTTTTTTTTTATCATGACCCTGAAATGCATCCTCCCAGTTAATAACCAATAAACAAGAATTCCCTAAGTGGAGAATTCTGGGTAGTTCTGTAGCCACCTAATTGCAATTTATATATCCTAGCTTTGCTTAAGAAAATGTCATGTGACATAGGTTTGTTAAAATCAAGATATAAAATTTGTGCTGTTTCTTTTCTATCACAAGGCTTTTTATGCTGTCAGAAAGAAAATAGACTGACTTGATGTGACCTGTTCTTGACAAATCCTTGTTGGCTGTTGCTGAACTCCTTGTTAACTTCCAGGTAGTGGCGTATAGTGTGATAACTTGTGCTTTAATCATATTCTCCAGAGCTTGAAGACAGGTGGAGCAAGCAAGATATTTAAACATATGCTTCTTGTGTCAATTGAGATGCACTGTGGTATGTAGTCTAGTACCCAAAATCTTCTTCAAAAGGTTATAGGTCCTCTGTAGGTTGTGGGTTGTATCTGCCCAGAATGGGTCCACATGAGTATCTTAGGACGCCCTAAGGCATCGCAAAAAAGAAGTGGTTGTCTGTGTGTAGGCCATAGAGTTCTTCTGAAGCTGGCTTAGTCTGTAAGTCCTTACCTATGCTTATCCCTTCCTTTAGACACAGATGATACATATGTGCTGTATACATATAGCTAGCACATATAATTTTGCAGTTGTCCACTGCTCTGAAATCTGTCTTTTAACAGTTCTGAAATAGATTCATAATTGGGCATTTAACAGGCTAGTCTATCAAGCCCAGATGATTTGAATGCATTTAGGTAATATTTATTCAGCTCCTTGTTTGCTCAATGGTGAGCTCTTTCCCATTTGCCTTTTGTTGATGGTATTAAGTACAGCAATGCAGCAGATTTTGGTGAAGATGGATGCAAAAAAGGCAATATGAACATCAGCTTTGTCTCTGTACCCCTCTAGTTTTTCCCATGTTGCACAGTGGACTAACATTTTCTTTCATCATCTTCTTGTTCTTAATGTACTTACAGAATTATTTCTTCTAGAGTTTGATGTGTCCCTTGTTAACCATGTCTAATTTTGGCCCATTATACCATGTTCTGCTGTGGTATTCTTGCTTAGTAAGTTGACCTCATTTCCATTCCCTGCATGCTGTGAGATGAACAGTGAGGTCCTAACTAAGGCAATGTGATCTCATTGTACAATCCACATTATTCCTTTGCAGGAGGCTTTGCACTCTGTGTGGTCGGTATTGTTTATTTAAAGAACTGTGAGGTTTTTTTAACTCCTTTTTCACTAGCACCACATTCTTGGGGATTCTCCCAGCTAATTATACATTTATGAAAGTGTGCCTGCTTGAAACACATTTTTTTTTTATTCCATTGTAATTTCTTCTTTCTTTTTTTTTCTCCAAACAGTCTTTGGTCTTTTATATTACTATCAGTCATATGAATTATCAGATCTCCATTTTGCCAATTAAGTTAAAATATTGATTGTCAACTAAATTTTTTGAGTCCTCCTACATACATATAGTTCTTGCATTAGTGTTCAACTTTCAAAGACTGCCATCACGTTGGCCCCTTCTTTAACCCCTCCCTTTATAAATAAACTTGTTTTGACAGTGGTTCACAGAACAGTATTTTATTTGAATTGCCCATACTATTGGGCCATGTATATAAATAAAGAATTCAAATTTGGGAGAAATTAACAAGTATGTCTTTACAGCATGTTCCTTTGCTCTGTGAGGGCTGTTTTCCATCCTTGCTTACGTATTGGCCTACCTCTAAACCTTCTTGGGGCATTACCCCATGGGTGAAGATGCTAAAACCATTCTGCCTATAGCACCTATTAAACCACAACTTCATTACCAGTGAAGTTTTATCAGTCTGTCACTGCTGATAAAAACATCAACAGATCTCTAGGTTCCATGCTGAGTCCTACAGCCTCCTTGTCACTTCTAATCCACTCAGTCTAATTTCTGGCTGTCTTCTTAGAGTGAAGGTAGATCGACATCGAAGTTTAATAACCAGTGAAATGGGTAGATTTTGCAAGCATCACACCTACCACAACCTTCATGAGGTTCCTCAGATGGTCTGTTGTCCTCATTCCCCTTCATTCCCCCCTTGGAATCCCTTTTGGAGGTGGTGACTCTCTTGGACACTGGGAGCACTGGCTTTTTGTAATCTGTTCTTGGGATTGGTTCCTCTCCTTTTCCAGAACAGGTTCTAATTTGGGGATTACCTTTTTCTGTGTATAAAGATCATATGATGGTTTGGAGGGTTTAGCATGGAGAGAGCTTTTTATTCTGTGATGGTGTGCTTGAGTGCATTGTGCTGTTATATCTGAATTTCAAACTTGTCAGCCGCGTGTGTAAACTAGTTACTGGTGCCTGAGACTGCCTATTTAAAATTTACATGTGCCTATTTTAAACATGCGGTTTCAAGAGGAGTAGGAATGTAGTCTTTGGTGTCCAGTGCAGCAGATGTGGGTTTATAGTCTGTTCTGTCAGTGCTCAGGAGCATGTTTATGACTGCTTATATCTGGAACATTTTGTCCAAATGTATCTGCAGAGCTTGTCTCTAGTTCTGCTCTATGTGACAAAGGGTATCGTTTTCAAGTTTTCAGTAGTTAATGACAAGGTAGATGGCCTTTAGAAATGCATTGCCTCATCTTTTATGTTGTGCTTTATAAGCATTAACAGGAATTAATTTGATCAGTGCTTTTCTTGTACTTTTCTGTTGTTGCAGTGTGTTACCCTCTTGTAGCTTTCCTGTACCTGGTTTCTGAACTGTTTGACAAAGAGAAGGATAGGATTCGCCTCCAAATGAAGACATGTAAATTTGTGTGTCTGCAGGTGTGCTAAGTGTCTAAACTCCCATTACAGACAATGCAAATTCAGTCAGTACATGGAAAAAAAAGCCTGAAGAGCTATTTGTCTCACTGTAAATTAAATGCCAGCTTGATGGTCAGCTGAATAGTCCTCCGGGCTCCACTGACTGTGTCAGCTAGACCTCCACTGACTGTAATAGGAAACTGGAAACCCAGGCCATGTCTAGACATTCACATTAGTTGTTTTAATCTTAATTCCAGCCAGGAATGGCACCACCCTCAATTACTTTTTAAGGTATACTTAGATAGAGCTATAGGGTGTAGGCTTGTACACCTTTGGCACTAACACTATAGAAATCATTAGTAGCAAATATTAATCTTTGTCATCAATTGATGGCTTGTAAAGTATGAGTTTGGATATTGTTTTTGTCATGATTGCTAGCAGTCAGCCCTTCTATTCACCCTCTCAAAGCATCCCAAAAATACTTCAGGTAGTGGCCTGAAGCCACTGATCACAGATGGCAAGCATCCAGTTTTTGGTGGTCTACACAGATATTTGATAGTATCACCTGAGGACTTGATTGTGAATTGGTGTTGTGGTTTAACCCCAGCCAACAAGTATGCATCATATAGCCGCTCACTCACTCTTCCCTGATGGGATGGGAGAGAGAATTGTAAGGGCAAAAGTGAGAAAACTTGCGGATTGAGATAAAGACGGTTTCATAGGTAAAGCAAGAACTACATGCACAAGCAAAGCATAACAAGGAATTCATTCACTACTTCCCATCGGCAGGCAGGTGTTCTGCCATTTCCAGGAAAGCAGGGCTCCATCACATGTGATGGTTACTTGAGGAGACAAGCACCATAACTCTGAATGTCCCCCTCCTTCCTTCTTCTTCCCCCACTTTTTTATTGCTGAGCATGACATCATATGGTATAGAATATCCCTTCGTTCAGTTGAAGCCAGGTGTTCCCTCTCATCTTCTTGTGCACCCCTAGCCTCCTCACTGGTGGGGTGGTATGAGGAGCAGAAAGCTCTGCAAGCACTGCTCAGCAATAACTAAAACATCTCTGTATTACCAACACTGTTTTCAGCACAAATCCCAAACATAGCCCCATACCAGCTACTATGAAGAAAATTAACTCTATCCCAGCCAAACCCAGTATAATTGGGCCAAACTTATTTTTGTGCTTTCTGTCTTCCATTCTACATACTGCTTCTTAAGCCTTGAAAAAAAACTCGGGCCTAAGGTCGGTGTTGCCTATTAAGATAGTTGATAGGTATAAATAGTTATTGCTTACATCTGTATTTGGGTGGCTAAAGTAATCTGAGTAGGTAGCCAATTTTTTAAAGTAGGAACTTTATAAGAGAAGACAGTTCACACCCCTTACAAGATGAACCACCAACCTTGGTGTTAAGCACCTAGAGATCTGGTTTTTGCTGAGAAAAGACACTGTGGCATGAAGGAACAATCAATGCATCAGATTTCATGATCACTAGTAGTAAGTGGTGGAAATGTATAGGATCAACAAACATTAATTTGGACATGGTTGACCTACCCAATATAATGGATGTGTAAGAAAAGCACAAAAGTTAGTCACCACAGTTAGTCACACACGGTTAGTGTGTGTTTCAAAGGACTCACCCAGTTTACAGCAGCCTGCATTCAGAGGTTGGTTAATGATTGGATTTGATGATCTTATAGGTCTTTTCCAGTCGAGCCAATTCTGTGATTCTGTGATGTCAAAGTGGTTGAAGCTTATGCATGTTGAGACGTGCATTGTGTTGTTGCAATCTCTTCTAAAGCTTACTATCACTTTTTACTAGATTTGCTAGCAATTTTTAGTCCTTTGGGGATTTTGTGGAGCAAGAAAACATCTGATACACTACAAACATATCAACTGTTGTTCTTTTTGAATTTAGGTTGTGAGGGCATGTTCCATGCTGACTAGCTTAGGTAGCAAATGTAGAGGCCCTAATTAGGAGTCTGATCTTCATTATGTTCGCTTTACTGTTAGTGGAAACAGAGGAGCTCTTCCAGAGTGATGATGCAGAGTGCCTAAATTAAGTGTTTATTTATGTGTACTTGGACTCAAACAGTCCTGGTCCTTGGAGAGAGTTTCCCATAGTATTAGAGATTCTGGAGGGAAAATACAGATAGTGGTCTTCCCTTTCACCTGTGAACTTTTGCTCTACCAAGAGTAAAATGAGCCAGGCCTGACGTGTTGTTTAGGCAGCTTGTTTGCCTTCAGGAAGTCAAACTAAGGTTGCGCATCTTCAGATACTGTTTGCACTGCACATTCATCACAGGTCAGTATGATGCTGATGCCCAGTACTGGAAAATTGCGTCTGTTCCGTGTTACAAAACAGCAGTGTTGTCTCTTGACATACATAAATAAAATGTAATTTTTCCTCTGTGTGATATAAATGCTGCTAAATTTTTCCTTCTACCTTCCATCTTTTGCATGTAATTTCTTTTCCATTCCTTTGGGAAAGTCTGTGAATTATAGGACTATTCTTCCCCCAAGATAAAATATAAAAGCATAGAAAAGGGTTAGTAGCAGTTTGTCCTCACTGCAAGAAAGACATGCACCTGCTGGAGCAGGTCCAGAGGAGGGCCACAAAAATGATCAGAGAGGTGGAGCACCTCTCCTGTTAAGAAAGGCTGAGAGAGTTGGGGTTGTTCAGTCTGGAGAAGAGAAAGCTCCGAGGAGACCTTATTGTGGCCTTTCAATACTTAAAGGTGGCCTGTAAGAAAGACTTGTTAGCAGGGCCTGTAGCAACAGGACAAGAGGTAATGGTTTTAAACTAAAAGAGGGTAGATTTAGGCTAGATATAAGGAAGAAATATTTTATGAGTGATGAAACACTGGCACAGGTTGCCCAGAGAGGTGGCAGATGCCCCATCCCTGGAAACATTCAAGGTCAGGCTGGATGGGACTCTGAACAACCTGATCTAGCTGAAGATGTCCCTGCTCACTGCAGGGGGGTTGGACTAGATGACCTTTAAAGGTCCTGTCCAGCCCAAACCATTCTATGATTCTATGAAAGTGTATAATTTTTTGGGTGGCACTGAACACTTAATTTGAATGAATCTTCACTTCTCTTGCTAATTTTTTTTTTTGTTTTTGTGTTTTGACGTGTTATGGTCAAATGCCATGATGTTCACACATAAGCTTTCATGTAAGAAATATACTACACAGGAACTATATATAGTGGATCATTAGTAGTTTTATAAATATGTTAGGAGAATTTTGAGTCTTTTGGGAGATAGAGATAATAGGTTTGCTAATTCTTTGGTTTTGAACATTATAGCCAAGATCAGTTAACCTACCAGTACACACCTATGCAGTACTTGCTGTATCCCTACACAACCACCAGTGTGCATCTTCAGCTTGAGATACAATAATAATCCCTGCCTTATTGTCAGAAGATAATTTTCAGTGGAATTTAGAGGAAAATAATTGAAGTAGTTGTTCATAGAAATATTACTCAGTTCCTTTTGATAAGTGTTTGACATTTGCTTTGTAATGCAAACAAATGTTGGGTTTTAGCAGATATGTTTTGGGGTTGGATTTTTTTGTTTGCTTTCAATAAAAAGAGGAATTTTTAAAAGCCATTGTGAATTCTGCACAGAAGTATTAATTAGAAAACATAATTCTACCATTGTGCTTCATCAGAAAAACAGAAATTTAAAGCTCATTAACGGAATAAAACATAAACTTACCAAGAAATGTTTGTTGTTCCAGCTCATTAACACACTGTCTCTGTTGGACAGCATTTTTTAAATACCATAAAAATGAATAGTGTATTTAAGAACTGCTTTATTGGCATGTTTCTTCAAATTCTAATTTAGACCTAGTGGTTAATTGTGCTGTCTCTATCATCAGAGCATAGAGAAGTAAATACACCCTTTGGCTTCAAAATTTTAAATTTCCAGTTTAACTTCTTGACTTAGGTTAAAATGCATTCCCTGGGTGAGGTAAGAAAAGAAGATTTCGGTAGAGGTTGTTAGTTAATATTATATGAGGAAGATCTCTTAGTCCTTCCAAGTTTAACAGAGCAGAAAAAAATATTGGCCTGATTTCGTGACTAGGGTATTGAGAAAAGGCCTGAAACATCTTTGTTAGTGAGGTTGTTTCTGATAGAATTTTTAAACAACTAGATGTAAAATTGCTCATTTTATGTCTTTTCTAGCTTGTTCAAACTTTTTTTCCCTTTGTAGAAATCTTTAAATGAAACAAAAAATAGCTAAATGATTGAACTTGTTGGTTTAGTTTGGGTTGCTTTCCTCATTTGGTAGTGGATCTGCTTTTTATTATTTTCTTACAACATTCTGAAAATTTCTGTCTCATTCACTTTGGCTCTTTGGCTATTATGAGTTACTTTGGATTTTTTTATCATCATCCTTTTCTCTTTGAGCTTTAAATGACTGAATAAATTATTCCTCTTCCATTCCCATCATGGGTTTTCTTTGATCTCAAATTTCTGAGCAAGTTTGGTGAAATCCCTGAAGCTGACCAATTCTTTATTTCTTGCATTTTTTCCATTGGTATCTCTGACACTAAATTATGTGTACCAGGTCTAGATAATGATGACTATTTTCCTGCATCCCTCCATAGTGTTTTAGCCTGGAATGATTCTTTCATATCATGTTAAAATAGATCACTGGAAGCTTCTCCTCCAATTAATTAGTGTGTTTCCTTTGATGCATTAAAGGGCAGAGACATTTGGCAGAAAATAAACCTCCCTGAGTTCCAGCTTATCCTCAGATATCAGAGGGGCTGGGGGCGGCTGTGCTTAGGTTCTGAGTAGTGCCCAATTCAGCACTATCAGTCTGGTTGCGTTCAATATATTGAACTGCCACGGCTCTGGATGCACTAATAGTGCAGCTCTACAGTCCAGTCACATTCGAATGAACTAGCACAGCCACTTGGTCACATTCATTGAGAACTTCCATGGCTGGATTCACTGAGGTGCAATGCACCTCCAGTCTAGTCACATTTAAATGAACTTACGCAGCCACGCTTGATTGTTTTCAATAAGGACTGTTACAACTGGATTAATAAATGGTTCAGTTTATTGAAGCAACAGAGTACATGTTCTTTTGGATTGCTGGTGATAAGTATACTGTCTCCAAATATGAGTGTAGGTCCTTAAGAACATAAATCTACAAATATATTAAGTTAAGGAAAAGAAAAACAACTCTATAGAGATTTTCTAGGTTTCCTGGGGAAGATTTGAATTTAACCCAATAGGTGTCTCTAGTGGGGGGAAGAGAGGCTCAGACTGTCGACTGGTCCCAGAAGTGCATGATGGTTCATGATAGTATCTTCCCAGCTTGTCTGTGATTGTATCTTCCCCAACAATCCCTGTCTCTCAGGCCATTTTTATACTATTATCTTACTTTCAGGTGGAGCTTGGGTGACTCTAGTCGTACATACCTTTATTATAATTGGTGTAAAATTTCCTTGCTTTGCTTTTAAAGGTATAGACCAGAGGAAATTCAGAGCACATGCTCAGTGAGGGGGGCTCGGTTTTGGCAGGTAGCTTTTGGGATGGAGATGTAGTTTAATATTATAATGATATTATAATGAGCAAAGTTCCACCAAAGACATGGTTTTAGCAAAATGATGAGAAACTGTTGGCTCAGGGCAGCAACCGTGCGACTTATCAGTTCCACAGTACCATCAAGTTCCCCTCTGCTATGCACAGAGCGTGGCCATGGTGTCTCCACTCCACCCTCCGTGCAGTTTCTCTTAGAGTCAGCGACTCTAAGGTTGCAGGCTGTACCTCTGAAACTACCGTGGAAGAGATTTCTCACATACAAACCACACTCTGCCCTGAAAGTTTCCTTCACGCTGTGCCTTCTCTTGAGATGTAGGTATAAAGAGATTTCTAAGTCACCTCCAGTAATAATTCCACAACCTTCTGTATCATTATAAATAATGATTTACTACTTAAATTTTACGTGAGTTGTGTGGTCCCATGAACACAGGTCTCAGGAAAGGTCCTCCTCTGACAGTTCATCAAAGGCAATGACTATCTTGGAGTCAGCAGTGACTTCTTGAGTTTGCTCTTACTTTTATTAACCTAAGCATCTTTAACATCATATTTTCAATCTTGTGAACACAGTTCCCTAATACTTGTAAGATTACAGTTAATAGCTGAAGTTGTCAGGGCAGTGTGCATCTGTTTTCTGATGCAATCTGCAAATGATCTGTTGTTCTATTGCTTAGTTGATCTATACTAGTTTTTCTTCTTAGGCAACCCCCTGCAATCTCCTCATTTGCCATTTCTGCTATTCTTCTGGTTTTTGGTTTGGTTTTCTTTCACAATCTTTTTTTCTTCCACATGTACTTACTACTTAGCATTTTTTCTGGTTCACAAGAACTAATGAACTTTACCTATGACCTTGCTAACATTTGCTTTCTGTTCTGAAGTTCCAGCCTGGGCTTTTCTCTCAGATGGACTAGCTAACATCTGAATATGGTTTAATCTCTTTCTAATATTGAATTTAGGGTTTGCAGTTTCTTTTTCATACCTCATAAGAAATGGTGCACCCAAAAACTCGACACTTTATTTCCAAGTATATTAGCCAATAAAATAAAAGATATAGTAACTCTTCCTACAAAGCTTGCTTCCTTCAGGTCCTTACTACAATAGGGTTACAACAAAGCTAATACTGTTGTTCTTGTATTCACATGGTAATATAAGTTGGCAGTCTTCATAATGCACTTGATTTATGCAACCTAGTGAAACAGCTCGATCACACTGGATACAGTTTCATATTGTGTTTAAGGGACAAAGTGGATTGCTGCTGAGAAGTGGCATTCTCTTTCCACCTCTTGTGGTACATTCCAACTTTGCATGAGATCTAATGATCGTATGGCCCTAGGATAAGTTGGATTATCTTGCTGATTTACAGAAAACTATTGTCTGCAAATTACTACTTTCCTGTGAGATTTGTTAATCTGGCTAGTGATATGGCTATGCTGTTCACTGTCAGCTGAGCAGTGGAGTTACAGGAGGACCATGCCTTTCAGAGACAGCCTGCAGTTAAATGAGGTTAAATATGATAATAACGATTTCATATCTGTATTACTCTGTCCTGCAAAACTCTGTCAGGCTTAGGGATAAAATCTTGAATTTATGAAGTTTGAAGTAGAACCTACATTGACACGAGTAGGTGTTATTCTTTCATCTCCTTTTATGTTGAAACTGAAGGTAGCTTCAGCACCTTTCTTTGAGGTACAGAGAATTGTTTATTTAGTAACTTGTGATTCTTTTCTTTGTAATTTCTCATCTTACCTTTTTAGGAAATTGTGTAAATGCTGCTTTTGACCATATACTTGTTTATTTATTCAGATGCAAGAGGCACTCATATCTAAAACCTCTCTAATTCTGGAATTTCAATATTTCTGGAAAAGTTCATTTGTGCAGAAAGAAGCCAATGTGTCATACCAGTTTGATTTATACAATAAGTACATGTTCTTCATGGCCTTTCTCTTGTCTCACTGATTTTATTTTCTTGCTGCTTCTGCTGCACATTTCACTGTTTCTTTCCAGTTTCAGCATTAGTCATAACCTATCTGTAATTAATATGCATGTATTCCACAACTCACATCATGAGAAGTGTAGAAGCATTAGATTTCCACCTTACTTGAATGCAAATCCTACGACTTGTTGACAAAATAGTGTTATATAGCAGAAAATCGCAGGCAGCAGTACTGCGGGTTCATATCCTGCTGAGGGACCCTGGTACCATGCACATACTGTTTTCTTGCTTTAATTAAATGCCTTTAGCATTGCCTGGTTTTCAGCGTCCATCCTTATTCATGCTTATCCTTCTCGTGCTCTTTTTACGATTTCACATCTTTCTGGTTTACTCCTATGAGATTATTGTGGGTCGGGATGTCAGCTAGGCAATGAGTAAATTGCAAAGACTGTTCTGAAAGTAGGGCCAGTATTATCAGTGAAGGGAGATACAGCTAAATATCATTTAATGTTTCTGACACATTTGCTTCTTTCTGGCTCCAGTTTGAAACAAGCACCGACAATTAGGGGATGTTACATAGCTAAAATGTGTTAATATGCTGGAAAATGTGCTGGTTTTTACCACTAAATGTCAAATGGTGTTTTCAAACATTTATCACTTAGTTACCTTAAAGGATGTAAAATAGTGAAAATGTTCTAGCAACATTACCTCTTCTGCTGTTTCCTCTCTTTCTCTCTTTATTTGCTATTTTGTTTTTGTTGTCTGTTTATTTATTATGCTAGAGGTGATAACCACAGCTAATTTGTTCTATATAATTACTTTGTTTAGTTATTAGAATTCCTTCAATAGTCAGACATATCCTAACAGCCTGAAAATAAGCATTAAGTTTTATAGTAAAAGAAAGCTCAATAGTTGGATTGCTTTTAAAAATTATTGTGGAAAATATAATGATTAAGACTTTTAACAGTGTTTTATCATTGAATATTTGACAGATGTAGAAAGCAAAAATAATTATAATGTTCTTCCACAGTTTTCACTGTTAATGCCTGTAAAATTGTGTATGTAGCTGTTTTTAGTTTAAGTGCTGACCTTACACCAGTTATTTTGTTAAGGTTATTTTTCATCCACTCTTCTGCCAGTATAGCATATTAGCTAACATGAGTGTTAGGTTTATTTAGAAACAGCAAAGTTACTTTCTTCATTACCTTTATTTAATTTGTTTTGTACCGTATTCCAGGCAGATGCACAAATACAATAATGATCTTGATTTTTGATTGTGTACAATAGCTCTAGACATAGGCTCAAGATAGAGGACTGTGATTAAAACACATCAATCAGTTGTAAACTGAGTTATCATCAGTAATACTGATGACTGAAGAGAGCACACCTATGCTGGGTTAGCCCACTTGCATTTACAGTAACGACTATAATGAAAATGCTGTTTTAGTAGTAGCAGGTAATTTTCTCTGTTATTCCCTCTCCCTCATTTCCCTTAATTGGAACTCTGTTTTTATGTAATCTTATCTGATGTTATTTCTGACACTATCTTCTGCTACCATCGGCTTATTTTCTAGATGGGAAGTGATGGAGTTTTGCGCCTCAGTAGTTCCGCTCTAAATAATGAATTCTTTGCATATGCAGCACAAGGGTGGAAACAGCGATTGGCAGAAGGTAACTCTCTCCTTGTTCTTAGATTTAACAAAGGTTAATTGTTTTTATGAAGAATGTCTCTGTTTCTGCATTTGGGAAATACTTTTTGAATAGAAAGTGTAATACACCAGTAATTCAGCGAAAGAAAAATTGCTGATTCCATTTTGAATTTAGTGTACATTTTTACAGCTTGCTGTGGCAGCTTATTTTGACAGTTAAAAAAACCCAAAACAAACAGAAAACCAAACCCAAGCATTTTCATCACTCTCAGCCTTGGAAACATAAATGTATGCAACTAAACCCCACCCATATACTTTTGAAATGCTGATTATATTTACTAAATTGAATCTTTCTATGTCATGCTCATTTTTATTTTTCATTGTTTTCATTTGGAATTATTGGATGACTGTAACAGAAATTACTGTATGTCATCTCTATGTCTGTAATTTATAATTACTTATATTAAGCTAATCCTTGACAACTTTTATTCAATATGTTAGTATTTGTTTTTTAGGAGAATTTACACCAGAAATGCAATTGCGCATCAGGCAAGAGATTGAAAAGGAAAAGAAAACAGAACCTTGGAAAGAAAAATTCTTTGAAAGGTTTTATGGTGAAAAGTAAGTATTAAGCAAATAAAAGCATTTATTTTCCTTTAGGAGGAAATTAAAATAGAATTCTCTGCTTCACATAGCACAGTCATATGCTGTAAAACTTAATCAAGCAGTTATCAAAGACAGTCATTCCCCAGTATAAGAAGTTGTGGTTAGAATTATAGTGGTGTGTCTGCACTTGCATTACAATTGCATTTTTAAAGGTCCATAATTCATCCATAAAAATTCATTCCAAGGAAAGCTTAAGACACAAGGCCCAAGCATGTGAGTATTTTCTAATTATCTTTTAAAAGATAGCATTACGGCAATTCTTCCCTCCTGCAAAATATAAATACAGCTTCTACAGACTAGGAGACCAGTAGAGATATTTCTGTGGTATGTTTTTATTTTTTATTTTTTTTCCTAAGCTGGTTGCAAAGTTTCTGAAATCAAATAGTGTTATATTGTTTAACTGAGATGGCTCTTTGCTGGAGTAGAATATGCGACATAGAAGAAATATTGGCTAGAGACAAATGAAAGTGTCAATGACTAGTCTAATTTTAGAAGTGAGATGCAAGGAATAAATAAGTAACCTTAACTGACTAAAATCACTTAGTATCACTCCAAGTGCACAACAGGGGCAAGTCAGCACAGTTTCATTGATGATGATACAGAGATGCCATTCTGCAGCAGCTGGAGATTCAGTTCTTCTAGTCACTTTTTTTTTTTTTTTTTTTAATCAAAATGTAAGGAGATTCACATGTTTTTAAAATTCAAGAATCTTCCTTTTAAAAATTTCTTTTAAAAGGTAATCCATCAGTACTTAGAATTACATCTCTGTTTTTAAAATTATTAAGTATTATAAGTATTAATTATTATAAAGTATAAACAAATTTTCTTAAAGTTACTGTTGTTTTTTTTTCAAGTATGTTTTGATGGAATTTATGCATAATACTTAGTGAACAAAAATGTGCCATGGGAACTAACATCAGATGAGATGTCATAGTTTTGTTGTAAGGTATTTTTACTTAGGAAATCCAGGGCACAGATAACCCTTCATCTAACTGATTAATTTAAAGATTAAGGCATTAACTAAAGTGTTTCTGCAGTAACAGTACTTCTTCTCACAATCCACTGCCTTGGACCACTGCAAAATGTAGTGAAAACAAGGCAGTAAATAGACAGATTCATTTTATTATTTTATTTTGCACATCCTTGCTAGATGCTTTCTCCCAGTGTGAATACTCTTTCTGTTACCAACCTTTCATGAAGGAAAAGGGCCTTTCACATGAAGTACAAGTTTAGTACCAGAAATCATGAGCACCTCACTCTAGCTGAAGCGTTTTCCTCAACCACAGATGACTGTCACATGCACAGAGAATGATACTCAGAATTTTACAGAGCCAGCAGTCCTGCCGTGCTAGCTGAATGCTGGACCCTATAATGGTTGGCAGATAATTACTCAGTCTGCAGTGATACATGTCATTTGGGTTGATAGGCTCCTGACATCAACAGTCTTATGCAAAATGTCATATTGTACATAATTTCCATTTTGACTGCAGAATTGAATTCTGGTTCCCCCCTGCCCTTTCCCCAACTTACATTGTTTCACTTGCATTCTTCTTGCTGGCTGTTAAGTAGGCAGATTCTACTTCTTTGCTGCTTGGCCAGATTTAAGTACTTTTTCTCATTATTTACTGAGTGGTAAATTTTGCTATAGTTTCCACCTTGTATAAGTTCTCTCATCTTTTTCACTTTAGTTTTTAAACTTACTTTGAGTATGATTGGGCTTTGTCTCTTTTCAGCTATGTTCATTTGACTGAAGTAGCAGATTTTGAAAGCTTCCTGAGCTATTTCTCACATGCACTGTCTGCAAAGTGGATCTCTCTTGCAGCGTAATTTGTTCACTTTACAGTAAATGCGGTGTTTTTCTCTGACTTCAGCTAATTTAATCTTTTAATATTCCATAAGTAAATTCAAGTTTCATTTTGTACTTAGAGAAGGACCATTAACAGATGCAGAATCTTTGTAAACATTTTTACACACTCTCCAGTTCATGCCATTCAAAGGCTTTAGAGTGCTTCTTCCATGCTGGCTCTACACATTATGTTTCTTGTGTCTGCTCATATCTGTACCCAGGCTGTTTATCATGGGACTGTCAGTTGTAGTTTACTTCCATCCGTTTATGTTCTCTTTCTGCTTCCTCATGGTTGTTCATATTTCTTCCCTCTTACTTTCTTTAAAAAACAAAAACTTCATTCTGCAGTCATTTATCTAGAGTCAGCTGATGCATATTGCCAGAAATCCACATTCTTCTGGCTTGTTGCCCCAGAATTGCAAGGGTTATACTCTATTGTTTCAATAAAATATTTCTTTTCCCACTCTTGAGAGAGTTACGTGTCAGGATAATACTGCCAGCTCACTAAATCAAAGCTTTAATTTTGAGTAGACCTCCTCTAAACTTTATTGCTGATTTAATCCTTATTTTTTCTTTCTGTTTAAAAAAAAAAAAAAAAATTCCCCAGTACTACTTATCACAGCACAAGAATACCATCATCCATATATCCTTGAGTAGCTATTTGGAGCTTTTTTAATTTGATGACTGACTTCCCTTCCTTTATCAGTTGAATCCTGTCCTTAGCACTTTCACTGATGGCTGTTTACTGCTGTCCTCATATTTTTGTGCTGCTTTGCAAACTTTGGATGTCTTTTTTTCTAAGGAAGAAGACAAATCATCTGTTTGTCTTGCAGTCTGAGATTGCCTTAAACATGCTGATCTTGATTCCTCTCCTCTTGAAAGCCTTTTTCTTCACTGCAGTATCTTTTTCAAAATAGCAGTATTTCCAATACTGCAAAAAAACCCCAAAAAACTATTAAGATTCAGTACGTGTTTTGCTGACCTTAATCCTGCATTATCTTATTTTTCTTACACTTCTTCCTCTTCAAGATGTTATTAAAATGTGTGTATTTGTGTAGTGTCCATGTGACAGTTGCATTCACCTTTATCCTGTGCTTCATTCCTTTGCTGATTTTCGTTCTATAATGGTAGCTATCAGGAGATATCTTTTATGACCTAATGCAGCTAGAGAAAATACACCACTGATTCAGTTTTCAGTAATGCAGTGGATTTCTTTCCTCTCATTTTCCTGAGACAACTTTTGCCCATTTACACAAGGAATTTTAGAGGAATGAAGTTACTCACCTAAACTGAGGTTAAACTAAACTTTACTCACCTAAATTTATAACCTAAATCTAGACTAAATAGTCTATATAGAAGAAAGATACATCTTCTATGTGGGGGATATACATTTATTGTTATGAATTGCTCCCTAGAGAGTCCTTCCTCAGCATATTGATGGCATAGGGAGACTTCGTGCATATTAAGTGACTAGTAGAAGGCAATATAAATAATTAATGCTGAGAGTGCTTTTTGGGGAACCAATTCTAGACTGTTTGGGTTTTGTTTTGGTTTGGGTTTTTTGTTTTTTTGCATTTGCAGCTATAACTGTAATGCATCTGTTCATTTGTTTGTCGATTGAAATGAGATCAGAAATCAAACTTCTATTAATCAGATTAGAAGATCCTTAAGATAATGAAATTTCTTTTAAGGCCTCCACCAAAGCTTTTTCTACTATTATGGAATTACTGGGGCACATAGTCTGCTTGGAAAATCATACTAAAGATGCTGAATACCTGCACTCCTACTGTCCTATAAGGAAATAAAAATGTCAGAGTGCATACATTTTTTTTTTTTTTTAAATAAACATTTTTTTCAGCCCTTGGCTTTTGTTTTGGTTTGTTGTGGGTTTTTTAATTCTGTTGAAGTAATAAAACTTTTTTAAAACTCGTATTTTCAGGACAAAAGGTAAGAAAATCTTCAGAAGAGAACTATACATAAGAGCGGATCCTTTGCAATTCATAACTGAGAATGAAGGCATAGATTATAAATACATGGCCTTTTAGCTCCTTAAAAATGTTAAACTTATTTTTAATTGTAGTGGAATTGAATGAATTATATATACATAGATCTGTTTACTTAGAAATAGTCTTTCTCTTAAATGAAGTATTTAGTTTTCTGAAAGAATAGAGCAAAAACACACCAGCTGTCAACTGAGATCTTTATAGCTGACTCTTGGGTTGTAAAATGAGGCTGAAGTGAAGTTATTTTGATTTTCATCATAAATTTGAAATGTCTGTCAAATTACAAAACTGAAATGCATGCTTTGCCTTATTAGGTGCAGCTCTTTCTTTAAAGTACAGCGTTTAAACCATATTGCTGGCTATATCGACCCGAAACGCAGCTGTAGGAGGAAAAATGGGATTCCCTTTAGAACTGTTAATGATGGCAGAAGATACAGTTGTGCATTTCCTCTGCAATGCATGCTGTATTAGTATTGCAGTGTTGTGCTGGTATTTAAAAAAAACCCAACAAACCCCACACAGATTTAAAGAGAGTATGCTTAGTTAATGTGTAGCTTGCTTTTTGGTTTTATTGAAGTGCCAAATAGTTAAATAATTAATAATAGATTATTTATTTTTTAAATATTTAAGTTTTTTAACACTGGTAGGAAAATCTGGGTAGTTAGGTTTCCAAAATATATAAAACCATATATAAATTAGTCAGCCAATACTTATCCAAAGCACTATTTTAAACTGGAGAACATGTCCTTCTTGTGAATAAAAGATGTGGGTGAGAAAGAATATCCTATTCCTTTATCATGGTTGTGATGAAAAGACCTTTTTAATTTGTGCATTTTTATTTAGATTGGGACTGTCAAGAGGGGAATCAATGAAACTCACTGCAGAGCAGAACAATGATGAAGATGAAAGCAATTCTTTGTGTGGATCTTCGGGCACACCTGGTCCTTCTAAGCAAGCAACCTTTGAGGACCAAGAAGAGAAAGGCACTAAAATTCCACCTTTACCAGAGAGAGATTATTGTCCATCTCTTTGTAGTATGGAACAGATTCCTGTCAAGGATCTACCAGCAGACTCAGAGGATATACTGATACCTGAAGAATCAATCATTCAGGAGGAGATTGCTGAAGAGGTTGAGACAAGTATTTGTGAATGCCAAGAGGAGAACCATAAAACAGAACATGAGCTTTCTGAGGAATCAGTAAGTCCAGCTGGCACAAATGAAGAAACAGAAGCAGTACAGCTTTCAGGTAGCACCGAGTCCTGTGTCATGATGAATGATGTAACTGACACTGTATCTCACATAGAAATTAAAGTGGAGTTGAAGTCAGAATGCCCTCAGGAGGAGATGTCAGTTGTGATAGATCAACTGGAGGATTGCATATCACCAGCACAATCAGCTTCATCCACAAACTCTGTCAGTGATACAGCAGAGAAGGATTCTGAGTCCGCAAAAGAACTAATTGCACCAGAAGTGCAAAATGCTGCTCTGGAAGGCTCCTTGTTCACTGGTGAAGGCATTGCAGTGGATATGGAGCTTCAAAGTGACGCTGAGGAACAGTTGTCTGAGAATGCTTGTATTTCTGAAACTTCTTTTTCCTCTGGAAGTCCAGAAGGACCGTGTGTTTGTATTACCTCTCCTGGAGGAGACACTCAGTCGACTTCAGAGGAACCCTGTACTCCAGCATCTCTTGAAACAGCTTGCTCATCAGAAGTGTCCAGTACTGAAAACATTGAAGGTGATATTCAGCAAAAGGCCAGTGATGAAAACTTGCATACACCTTTAATGTCAGAAATCTCTCCAATGTCCACCTCGCCTGTAACCTCAGAAGCATCTCTGATGTCAAATTTACCTTTAACATCAGAGGCATCACCAGCTTCTAATTTACCTTTAACATCAGAAACATCTCCAATGTCTGATTTGCCTTTAGCATCAGAAACATCTTCAGTATCTTCTGTTCTTCTTACTTCTGAAACATCTGCGGCAAATAGTTTGCCTCTTCCATCAGAGACATCTCCAGTTTCTAATTCCCCAAGCAATGAAAGACTTATTCTGCAACAAAGGAAATCACCATGTTTGTTGGAAGACTCCCTTCCCACTTTGAAAGAAGAAAGCTCTGCCATTCCTAAGGTGGTTCAAGAAGATAATCTTGTTGTTCAGCCAAATCAACTTCAGAGTGTCCCTGAAAATATGAAAGTTGGTCCACTAACAATTTTACCTGATACTTCAGTATTGGAAGAACCTCAAAGCAAAAACCTCAGTCATCAGCCATGTAAGTCATATTCTGAAATTGAGAAATCCTACATTGCATCCATCCCAGAGCACTCGCCTCCAGACGTGATCAAAATTAAAAATCACAATCAGCAAAGAGGTGACAAGAAGGGTACACTCTTGCCATCAGAGGTAGCTGTCTTACCAGAAGGATCAGTTGGCAAAAATATTGAATTGCTTCCATCAAAGGCACATGATAAACTATATACCTCATCTCTAGAGAAAGCTGCATTCTCTGAAGTGTGCAGAAGTAAATCTCACAAGCTAACAGGCAGTACCCAAAGCCGTCTAGAGAGTTCACATTCTTCCAAGTCATTAGAACCCACAAAATCACCTGAAGTGAGAAGTGAAAGTAGAGACCCAGAGATCCCAAAGAGGAAAACAGCAGAACAGCACAGTTTTGGAAGCTGCAAAGAGAAAAGAGCTAGAATAGATGATGATCAGCCTAACCGTAGTGCTTCATCAACGAGTCCATCTGATAAAGATCAGCCACCCAGAGAAGAACCCCGAGTACCACCCCTTAAGGTAAAGTAATGAATAAACAGGCTGACTTGGAAACTAGAGGTTTATTATTCCCCCTCCTGCTGACTGCATGCATACACAGTGCATGGTATTTTTTGTGGGCGTGTGAGGGATGTTAGTACCAATGGTTTTGCTTTACTATTACGTTCCTAACATGCCAAATTACTTCCGATATAAATATAGCAAGGGTTCAGTCAGGGTCTTTGCTACAAAATTGCTTTTGTGTGAGGGAAAGTTTTACAGGATCTATGGCTTAATCTAACTCAAGAGTTTCCTCATCATTTACACAGTGATACTTGTTTTTCTAATTGCCCAACTGCATTATCTGCTTGTTCTCCTGCGGGTGAGTCCTCCAGCAGGTCTGAATAATAAATGTTACCGTAACCAATACTAAGAAAAAGAACCAGTGCCTTAATCCAGCAAGTGAACCTAGAGTCAGAATATTTGGAGATCCCTTTACAAGCCCAGGGCTTGGGGTAGGCTGAAGTTTTAAGATTTTCCTACAGAATTAGTTGGAGACCTGTCTGTCAGAGGGAAGTGTCTAACTGGTATATAGAGAGATCTCCTTGTTGATGGCAAAGCAAAAGGTAAAAAAGATACACCAACCAAGTAAACACTTTATGTATATCATTCTGTCATTCTGCTATGGAAGAAAGTAAATTCCAGTTGAAAGCTTTTTTTTTTTTTTTCCTAGCAGAGGGATCTATAGATTTAGTTATATATAGGCTCAGCATCTTGATCCATTTAGTTTTGTACATGATGACATCAGCCAAATTTTAGATCTGATTTGCTGAACTTAAGCCATTGACTTTGCAGTACTAGTTCCTGATCATTCAGAATTCCCCTTCTCTGCATTTATTTTTAACTGCTGCAATCACTGAATGTTGTTAATATGGCCAGGAGGGCAAATAGGCTAACTGTTTTAATCACTAGTGCAACAGCATATTTCAACTAATTTATTTTTATGAGCAGTGGTGCAATTGGAAGTTAGCCCATTCTGAGTTTAGTGATATTCTTTCATATTTGGAAGGTCTCTATCTAGCCTAATAAATTCTCATCACTCTCTAAGCACAAAGGAAAATAGATCACTAGGGAATTAAAAAAGGGCCATGACTATAACAATAAAATTAATCAAGCACTTAGAGCTTTAGCAGTTCTGGTGATGCAAAGTGGTAACTGAAAAAAGTTGCTACTGAAACAGAAAGCAAAATGTTTTGAAGTAATTGTGAGTTTGTGTTATTCTTTAAAATATGTTAATGTAAATGTTAAAGCCTCACAATATGAGGCATGAGTGTTTATCTATAAGCCAAAAAAATTAACTGCTAGGAAAAGTGAAGTATTCCAGACTTCCAGACCAGCGTAGAGTTGTGTGGTTTTATAAATGGTTATATATTACAATACCATCTTAATATTGATTTGCACTGATCTCTTACGGAAAATCAGATGCTGTCAGTCTTGCACAGTCGTAAGAATGTAATCTTCCTGAAGCCTCCATCCAGTGAATGAGAATATTAAAAAATTGGCAAGCATTTCAAAAAATAATTCTGGTCAATCAATTCTAGTAAGTTTTTTGTGTAAGGGTGTTGGGTCATCTTACCAACAAACCCATATCCTTTGTAATTAAAAGAGGAAAAAGAACCCCAGTTCTCCTTAAATCATTCTGCTATATGGCTCTTGCTTCCCATTGTAATTCCCAAATTACAACTACTTTTTGTACAAATACTACCTAGTTTTCTTCCCAGTTCCTTTCAGAAGAGAATTCACAGCATCAACCACTAAGTCCTACTACTGTGGACAGCTGGTAACTGTATGTCACTTTTAAGAAATTGAAATGTTGGGGTTTTTTTACAACCTTTGGATATTCTGAGAGAGTATATGAGTTATAAAGTTGTCCCAGGACTCTTAATCTCTAATCCTGAAAACAGATGTCCTAATTGGAAACATACTAATAATCATAGTGATTTTAAATGTTATGATTTTGCTTAAAGTTTTAGGTATTTAGAACTTTAATATTTGCATTTTTAGTATTTGTAGGTTTTAGGAATTCATTTTGGAAATGCAGTGGTGTAGGAGGTATCCCAGGGATGTACTAAAGCGAGTCTTTTAAAATTGCAACTGAGGAGGGGAAGGGCGTATCCTTTGGTGATTCACTTCTTTTATTCCACCAGTCTGAAGTCCTCTGTGGTGTAACATGAAAAACAGGCTCAGTGGAGGCACTGCTACATCCCATCTAAAAGCAAGATTTGTCTGGTATATAAGCAAAAAACAGGCTGTTCCTAATGTCTTAGTCACTGGAGACCAAGGAGGAAAAGCACTACACGATCATTATTTTTTCACACATTTATAGCAAGTGCTTAATCGTAGGCTCTTTTCCAGTATCACTGTACTAAGTTTGTTGATCTTCTCAGTTAGAAATACTGCATATAGAACGGGTTTGACAAATTGTATCAGATGAGCATCGTGTTGTCATTCAGTTCAATCTTTCTTCCTGTCAGAAGGATCAACGTGAGTAGGCTAGTACAGGTGTCAGTTATTCATGCTGGAGGATGATAAAATACTGAAGTATAAATATCATTAATTTTTAGCATTTTTCTGTCCAGCTGCACTGAACAGTAATTCCCTTCATTACCTTGCTGTGATGCTTTAAGAGACATGTGGTGATTTTGGCGAGTCAGTGATCTCATTAAAATTACTGGGTTTTTTTTCTTCCTTTAGATTCAGCTTTCAAAAATTGGACCACCTTTTATCATCAAGAGCCAACCTGTTTCTAAACCAGAACCTCGAGTTTCCCCAAGTACATCGGTCAGCAGTGGGAGAAACACTGGGGCTAGAACTCTTGCAGATATCAAAGCCAGAGCTCAGCAAGCGAGGGCCCAAAGAGAAGCTGCAGCTGCAGCAGCCGTGGCAGCAGCTGCGAGCATAGTCTCTGGAGCAATGGGGACCCCGTGCGAAGGTGGGAAGACAAGAACACTGGCACACATCAAGGAGCAAACAAAGGCCAAGCTATTTGCAAAGCATCAAGCCAGAGCTCATTTACTCCAGACTAATAAAGAATCTAAGTCACAGTTCAGCTCAAAGGAAAGTACCTCATCTCTGGAGATACCAACTGACACAAAGATTGAAGGTTCTACCGGTGTCATTATAGTTAATCCTAACTGCAAGTCCCCTAGCAACAAGTCAGCTCATCACCGTGAGAGTACCACTTTATTGCAGCAGTCGCTTAACACAGCTACATTACCAGAAACTGCTACTGAGATATCTGTGCACAGTTCTGATGAAAATATACCTATGCCACAATTGTGTGAGAAAGTTATTTCATCTACCTCTACTGAAAGTAACAGTGTGCCAGTGCTTTATAATAAAAGTTCAGTCTCTGTGTCTGTTTGCAGCACTGCTATGTCTGGAGCAATTAAAGAACTTTCTTTTGCAAGTTCTGTTGATAAATCCTCTGTTTTAATGTCTGTTGACAGTGCAAACACAGCAGTTTCAGCTTGTAATATAAATATGCTGAAAACCATCCAAGGGGCTGATACTCCATGCATAACTGTTGGACCAAAATGTATCAGTAGCAGTAGTGTACCAGTCTCCATAGACAATACGGTCTTATCAAATGCCATCGATGACAAAAGGTTGCCGGTACCAAGTAGCAATGCGAATAACACAGTCTCCAGTCATTATGCCACTGTGCCAGCTTCATCTATTGCAAATAATTTGCCAAATCATCTCTCTGGTGGTTCTGTACTGATTCCCCCAGTGGGGACTACCAACAGATTTTCTTCTGATAAGATAGCCATAACTGGGTGTAACGAGCAAAGCCCTGTCCCCATTCACGCTACCGTTAGGTCAGCTTTAAGTTGCAGTGAGGCCCTTGCAGCAGCAGATTCTGTTGCAAGGCCTCCCATGTCACTGTTTACTGGTAACATGGTGACGATAAGTTCTTATGATAATGCTACTAAATTAAATGCCGATCTCTCAGAAAAAACCTCTGGAGCACGAAACCGAATGGATCTCTCTGGTAAATCTCAGCCAGTGAGCTTTACACAGACTGCCATGAATAGGTCTATACCTTGCAAAGTCATTGTTGACCACACTACAAATGTGAATTCCAGCCTGTCACTTTCTTCTTCTATTGAAAATGCAGAGAACAGCATTGACCTGCAGAGCAGACCTGTAAGGACAGAAGCTGCCTTACAAAGTATAGCCTGTCCTCAGGTGTCTGTCATAAGCAGGCCTGAAGTGGTCTCTAATGAAACCCTTGAGCATAGTTCCAGCTTTATCACTGTTACAGCAAAGCAAGACAGCAAGAACTTGCAGGCAGGTTGTTCAAGTCTTCGAGAAGTGCCTCTTGCTCCTCAAGATAAATTAATTGAGGTGGTTACTCCCAGCCAAGTTTTTGCTGAGCAATTAAGAGGTCCGTCAGTATTTAAAAATGAAGCAGATGCTGCCTGTGCCAATCAGTATAACACTAACAATAGAATTTGTTGGCATGATGAAGAGGCAATGAGTACAGACCAGCCAGTGGTCAGCCATCTTAACTCTGGTAAGCATAAGGAATATGTGGAGCAAAACTGCTTAAAAAATGTCAAAAATGAACCTTCCAGTTACAAGCAAATGTCAGAACTGCAATCCAGGAGTCTTTTGACGAGCATTGCTGTTCCTGTTAAATCGGAAACTAATGAGTCTGACAAGTGCTTCAGGATGGACACTGAGGATTTTACAGGAGGTGAAATGCCTGCCCAGACTGCAGAAATAGCCATGAGTGCGCAACCGCCGCAGACCTCCAAGACGTCCATTGCGGACTCCATGGAAGACTCCCTGTCCCTGACAACAGAAACCCTAAAGAGAGTTACCAGTGCCGGGGGCTCTAGCTGTCGCTTGTCGTCAGTGGAGGCCAACAATCCTTTAGTGACACAGTTACTGCAAGGCAATCTGCCTTTAGAGAAAGTGCTGCCACAGCCCAGATCAGGAGCCAAACTAGAAATAAACAGACTTCCCTTGCCTTTGCAAACTACCTCAGCATGTAAAACAGCAGTGTCCGAGAGAAATATTGTTGAACATCCTTCCAACTCTCCTAATCCAGATGGTAAAGGATTTACGGCAGGCAGCATAGCCCCGCTACAAATCAGAAAGCGTGAAAACCATCCGAAAAAGAGGATGGCCAGGACTGTAGGGGAACATGCTCAAATTAAATGTGAGCCTGGGAAGGTGTCAATGGACACAGATGTTAAAGTGGCTCCTTGTGTAATTAGTTCCAGCATGAATCAGCTAGGGCATGGTCAGCCATTTAAGCAGGAGTGGCTGAACAAACATGCCATTCAGAACCGAATCGCTCACAGCCCAGAGATCAAGCAGCAGAAGAGGCCGTTGCCTTCATGCAGTTTCCAACAGAGCTTGTTTCACATTGATAAAAATGGCAGCTTTCATGCAGAAGCTAGTACCTCACATAGACAGCATTTTTACCAAATGTCCATGGCTGCAAGAGGCCCCATTCCTACGGCAGCTTTGTTGCAAACTACTTCAAAAGGCCCACCCGGCTGCAACGCATTTGCTTTTAGCAGACACCTGGAACAGAAGGGCTTGGGAGATGTGAATATTTCTACAGCAGCTCACCAGTTGAGGCTAGGAAGTGTGTTTTCCCCTAATATTCAAATTAAGGAAGGTGATGACATTGCTAGTGCCTCTCAAACTCTGCAGAGTAAAACATTAGTGCATCCCCCTCCTCCCCCTCCACCCCTGCCACCTCCTCCCCCTCCTCACCCAAATGCAGAAGTCCCCTCTGATCAAAAACAACCGACAGTTACCATGGAAACCACTAAAAGACTTAGTTGGCCTCAGCCAGCAAGCATCTGTAGCAATATAAAATCTGAACCTGTTTCTTTTGAGGAAGGTTTAAGCAGCAGCTGCGAACTGGGCATGAAACAAGCTTCCTATGATCAGAACGAAGTGAAAGAACAGTTAAAAGCATTCACATTAAAAAATGCAGATTTCTCTTCCTATTTACTTTCTGAGCCACAGAAGCCTTTTACCCAACTTGCTGCTCAGAAAATACAGACACAGCACCCGCAGCAGCAGCAGCAGCAGCAGCTCTGTGGAAATTATCCAACAATACACTTCGGTAGCACAAGCTTCAAAAGGGCAGCATCTGCAATTGAGAAATCGATTGGGATTTTGGGAAGTGGCTCAAACACAGCCACAGGCCTGTCTAACCAGAACGCGCAGATCCCGGTTCAGAAATTTGCTGACAGTAGCAATGCCGATGAACTGGAACTGAAATGCTCTTGCAGGCTGAAAGCCATGATCGTGTGCAAAGGCTGCGGAGCCTTCTGTCATGATGACTGCATAGGGCCTTCCAAACTGTGTGTAGCTTGTCTGGTTGTACGGTAGGAACTGAATCAAAGATGCAGTATCCCTTATCAGCTTGGGAGAGCAGGACAAAGGAACAGAGAAATTGGAACAGCTTAGGCCACTAATGGTTTGCAATTAGTTGATTGATTTTTTTAAATATTCTTTTTTTCTTCCATGTGGTGCTTTCAGAATTTCGTTATTCCTGACTGACTGCCATTTTCTGGGAAGAAGAGGAAGCCTGTAGAAGTATTTTTTTAAAAAATATAGCCTTGTTACTGAAGCTTCTATGAGCTTTCTTGCTGTGCTAAAAAAAAAAAAAAAGGCATTAATGCATGTCATTCATAGCTTCTATTTATTTGCACAAAGTGCAGCACATTTTTTCTCTACTTTTTGGTAGTTGATAACAAGCTTCAGGTTAAAGATCAGTGGAAGAATGACTGCAAGAAGTGGAGTAACTATGCAGAATGAATAACACACTGAATAGCAACTGTTTTGAGTGGGGTAGTGGCAAGGTACGGGGTATCGGCCATCGTAGCTTCTAAGTCGATTTGCAGTTTTTTGTGCTGATAGGATTGTTTTCTTCAACTGACTTTCACTATCTAGGGCTAAAATATAGTCACTTCACCTAGAAAAAAAAATTAAAAAAGAAAAAAAAAAGGAGAGGAATTTAGATTGTTAGAGGAGTTTCCTTACATGCCTGCCAGGTACTATGGAACTCAAATCTTACTCATCTCTTCTTGTTGATTTCTTAAGAAAGATTTGTATATGCGATGAGTTAGTGGGACCAACACTGGAATCACATTGGCTTTGGTAGAGTCTGGAGAAAGTAACTGCTCTACTGGGGATTAGAAACCTGTATTCTCTTCCTATTTCCCACTCAAGTATTCTTTATTTGTATTTGTTGCTCTAATCTGTCCACTTGGTTTGTCAGTCCTATATATATATATATATAGGGTCAGAGGTATATAATAGGTCCTGGATATTTTAGCCTTTCCTTGGCCTAAAATGATGTGTTCTTATGGTGAGTGAATAAGGAAGGATTCTAATTGCATATTGGTTGAGTATTAGATTATCAGTTATTTTTCCTCTTATGTGAGTTACTCTATTTAAATAATATCTCAGAGCTTTGCCATTTAAAGTAATTCTTAGAACTGCTTACAACACTGACTTTCTTTTTCTCAAAGAAATTCAGGCCCCTTACTCTACCTTTTAGAAATTTGGAAGCAAAAAGGCATTTTTTAAAGGGATACTGCATCTTTAAAGTAACCTTCAGTATTTATTCAGTACTGTATTTACATTTAGAACGATAGCTGCATTCCGGGTACGGTAGCCACCATAACAGCAGAGAAGAAAAATTATAATTTTGGGGCCCTATTCACCTAAAAGGAAAATATTATAAAGGTATAAAGCACATGCAGTTGCTGGGGAGGTGAAAATACCTTGGAGTTTTTTGCTCCCACTTCAAGAACGCAAAATGTGGAGTGCAGGTCATCCATCTGACAATGTGTGGTTGGGTCTGCCTAAGTGTCAGCATCAGAGAGAAATGTTATTTTTACCATTACAGGAGAACCTCACTAATCCAAAGACCTTACAGTCTGCTTAAGAAAACTGATTTTCCTTCCACAGTTTTCAGAAAGCAATGTAGTAAGAATGTGTGAGATGTAATACTGCTTGGATTTTGTGATGCATTTACTGTTGCATTCTGAAATATTAATGTGAATGATAGAACTACATTTAGGAAATAAATATGCTATATTTTACACTATACTTTTTTTAATATGATCTTTGTTTACATACTTATTCATAAGCTGTAACCGGTCTCCTTGACATGAGTCATGGGTGTGTATTAGTGAGGTTCTGCTGAAGGGGGGAACCACATTTATTTTCTTGTGGAACCATTTTCACAAACACGGTAAATGCCATTTATTGTCTTAAAAGTGAGCTGGAATATCTACAGCGTACATTCCTGTCATAGGAAGCTCTATGGTGCACCTTGATGTTCTCTTTTATTGTAATTAGCAACATATCAATATTATTTTTGACACTGTGTGGTAAAAAGGCCATTTATAATTATGCTAACAAATTTGTTGCTGATACAATAATATATTTTTTTCTATACAAAAGTGCTCCTTATTATGACATGTGAGTTCAGAAATGGCTTCTCAGCACTTCAGGCCTTCTGGTAGGAAAATAAGCCAGAAAAGCAAAAACCTAAAAGTAACCACAGAAAAATTAGCATCCAGTGCTATGCCAGCTGCTGGCAAAACAGTGACTGGAAAATGCTCATGAGTAAGCATGGGTTTAGTCAGTTAATGCATATCAAATTCATATTTGAGGAGCCTTTGTATTGGAATTGTATTGCATTGTATTTATACTTAGTAGAGGTAGGATACTTCTATTTAAAATAAAGAGAGCAACCAGTCTTAGACTTCTAATAACCTACTGGGAATCTTTATTTCTAGTTCAGGTTTTCCTCTCCACAGCACATAAGTCAATATTTGTTTGTACTTGCATCTTGAAATACTTCTTATATTGACTGACATAATACAGAAATAAATTCCGGCCACAAAATAGTTTTACTTTGTTCAAAGAATAAGAGTGTGACTAATGTGGTAGGTAACTCATTCATGTCATACTGTCATTTTTGTATCAGGATTGCAACTTGCATGTGTGAGGTCATGATAAAATGTTATTTAAAACGGCATTAGACTGGATGGTGCTATGTTATATTACACAACTGACCAAACTCTTCCGTAGTGCAGTTCCACTCCTTTCATTCTTGAGTCATTGAAGTTGCACTAGGAATAAATTTGACCAATTAGTTAGCAACAGTTGTGAAGTGTTGTTACAAATTACAGTTTTAGGGTATTAAAATACTCAAAAGGTGATATAGGAGCCTGAGTGAATCCTAGTGTGACTGAAAACCTTACTTGGATTCTGGTATCACACAAATGCTTGGGGGAGAGTGACCCTTGATCTTCAATAGGAACACAATCACATTTAGAGGTTAATTTTGAGTGATATCTTTTTTTGTTTAATTGCCCAGGTTTCAGGCCCAATGTCATTGTGTTTTCTAATGACCATGTAGTTTGCATCGTTGGGTGTTAATAGTTTATGCACTGAAAAGTGGTGAAAGAATTACTTAATAACACACTGCTCTATGTTTGTGTGTATGTATGTATGTGTCCCAATGTCCAGCATGTATAACTTACCTTTTTTTTTTTTTAAATCTCCAGAATTGTTCCCCCACTCCTACCCCTGGAACAGCACTTTTGGGTGAGAGGGAGAAACACTCTTTTTCTTTCCTCCCTCTTTATTATTTTAATTGCATACCTGTGAGATATGCAGATAACATTAGGGCATTTGCAGTGTATATGTTTGTGTGTTCCTGTTCTGAAATAATTTTCCAAGCAGAAATTCCCTTTGAAATAATGTTTAAAAAAAAAAATTAAGAAATGGTGAACTGGGTGCTCCCTGTTTGTATTTTATTTATCTGCTGAGGTCTAGTACATGAAATAGCATTTAAAAGACAAAAATCAAAGTTGAGCCATAAAGCAAAAGGTATATTCTCTGTACTATAGACTTTCTTCTTGAGGGTGGTGCATGTTGTCAGGGTAAGCTACAGAACGTGCAGATGGTTTTTCAGGGCCCTGCAATTCCTTGCACAGTTTTTGAGCTGGTGCATATGGTGCTTTATAATGCAATTTCTGAAGTAAAATTACCTTATGCTGCACCCCCTTCCCCTTATAAACACACGCACAATTTCAGAATCGTTATTGTAGCCTCTGGTTTAGCAGTTTCTCCAAGGTGTGGTGAAGTACCAGGATAAACACTCAAGATGAGCTGAGAAGTGTCACCGAAAGGGATCATTTTAGCTGACACACGTGAAGGGCCCTGCTCTGAACACTGAACGACTTCTGCAGTCACCTGGCAGCAGCACAGTGGTTCATCTTCTGTGGCTCTGCAGAACACTGCGGGGGAAGCAACAAAATATTCAGTGGTTTTATCATGGACCTGTGTAGCTAAATGTTTCTGAATCTATGAAATCCTGTTGTCTTCGGTCATCATGCTTTGTCACTGTAAAACCAACAAAAAAAAAAAAAAGCATTTTTTAGTCTAATTTAAGGAGCTGCTTCTTTTATAGCACATAATATTTCGCTTTGTACTATATTTGATAGTTAAAGAATAATTTAGTCCGTAGAATAACTTTGTTGTATTTGTACTGTTCATGAATGTTACAAGGAAAGTGCTTTACTTTGTTGCCATAATTCTCTTGTATTGCTGTAAAATATTTTTTTCTGCTTTACAGAAACAACTCGATTCACATTTTCAGTACAGGGTTTTTTGTGTATATGTAATTTTTTTGTCAGTATTCTGAATGTTTACATCTGTTCGACATTAGCTATTCTATGCCTTTATAGGGCAGTATTATTCCTGCAGTATAACAGCAATGTGAAATCCACTCATACCTAACTAACATGCATGAGAAATACAGATTTATTGGGGAGATGCCTAGCGTGCATAGATATTTTTTCTATCTGCATTCAGTGAAGTAAATACCCTCCTTCAGTCCTCTACCAAAGAAAATATTATTCCCACAGGACGAGGTCAGAAAGTGGTTCTCTGAATCTTCAGAAGGGGGTGTAGTTGGATTCAGTGGGATTGCTAGAGTTTAATGCTGTTATGCTTCACTTTGTTACCCCATCAGATGTGACTGGGTGAAACAAGCATTTTAGCCATTTTTGTTTGTTTGTTTCAAGACAGTGTTTTGTTTAGAATTCAGGGATCATGCTTTCTTTAATGGTGCTGTTTCCTTTTTTTTTTTTTTTTAAGAAAACAGCATTTTGTTGCCTACAGAAATGACCATTCATGAAACCATAAATTAAATAAAATAATTTGTCTTCATAACTTCTCTCTTTTCCCTTTCCTTTTCCCCTTCCCCGTCCCTTGAAAATAACAACTTGGGCTTCAATATCAAAATATTCTGAAAAAAAAAATAAAGAGATAAAATAATATTTGTCATTAGTTTATTTATTTTATGTTCAGTGCCTTAGGCAGGAGATCCTGCTTGTGCACATCTGTTGTATGTACAGGTTGTTGACAGAGAAATGTGAGAGAAAAAGTGGTCCTTTGTAAAGGATTTTTAAATGACGATGATGTAAGACATAATCTGAATAACTTCTGATGTAACTCAAGTATTAATCATCTTATACTAGTAAAATAAAAGTAGGTGTTGTATATTAAGTTGTTGCAAGTAGAATAGTTTTTGGATGAAAGTTATTATATTGCTTTGGGTAGTTAATGCCAGCTGTATTTTAGTACTTTGCCTCCATCTGCAACCCTCTCCAGAACGCACTTAACAACTCCAGGCATACATCTCCATCATGTCTCATCCCCACAGCAGAAGAAATTAAGTGTACATAGTACAAGAAAGGTTACCAGTCCAATTTAATGACAATTACATTATTTTCATACCCAATACCCACCTGGCAAACTCCCTCCCAGCTATTATGTTGCTGATTATGTGACTTGTTAAGTTCTGCTTAGATATTTGTCTTTGTATGGGGCTGTACAAAATCAGGGACCAGCTCTGCTTCTGGCAGCACTAGCTTTTTGGATTAATTTCGTTTCACCATTTTTCATCTAAGCAGTGGAATGCAAATCAATTTCTTAAACTTGTGCTAGCTGAATATTCACTTTTGTCCTTTTACTTTTTTTTTCTTTTTAAAAACCATAAAATATTTCTGCCCATTTTTATTTAATCTTAAAAAAAAAAATATTTGGCTTTTCTGTGGTGTTTGCAAAAGACCAAGTATTTGTAAGTATTAGTAAGTTAAGCACTGTTGTTGCTTTTAAGTCCATGTGCTCTCCTTGGGTCAGCCCAGACTTACGGTATCTGATTTCAGTCAGCAGATGGCACCAGGAGAAAACTTGCTTCTCTTCAGTTTTCCTGTCCCTCAGCAAAGGCACATAGCACAGAGAAAACCAACCATGAATACACAGGCTTTCTGGGTTTGCTTTTCTTCAGTGTGGGGCTTTAGTTGTAGTGAAAACAAGCCCTCCTTCCCTGCCGGTCCTGAAACTTAGCTTTAGATAGAAATCATGTCCTGAAGCTCACATCATCTTTCTCTGCACCTGGCAACTTTGGCAACCTTTGAAAGCACTGGGCTGTGCAGTCAGTGGAAGTGAAGTACTGATACACTGGAAAAAGTTCTTCCCCAGGCCAGAGCCAGGGCGTTGTTTGTTTGTTTTTTTTTCCATGCCATTTCCTTTGCCACTTGTGGATGAAGAGAAATAGCAACACACCTCTTTTTGTCTCAAGGCGCTTCACAAATAAATATGCAAGTATTTTATCACTGCTTGGCATGCAGAAGGTGTGCTGTTATCAAGCCTGGCCTTTGTTGGATGACATGGCTTGCAGTTTAAGGACCACCATATAGCAATCACTATGTTTGAGCTGTACCACCCTGGGGACAGCTTTACGTGAGAAGGAAGTCACAGGCACTGGTACCTGCTGGTAGCTGCTTGTGGAGATGGAGTACGTTATTTGTGCGTTTTTTTATGGAAACTGGGATAGAAAAAGAAGAAAAGCAATGCTTATTGAGACAAGTCAGACACCTGGACACTGGTACTCCGCAAATACAGAGCAGACACTGATGAGAGGAGTTCATTACATCTCAGTTAAATGACAGCCATTTACTTTTAAGTACTGAATGTTCATGCTCCCAGCCTGGGAGGTGCTGATTGACTCACCAGCAGTGATGAAGTCAACAACAGTTGTTTCATGGGGGGGGAGATGTCTGGATTGTACTTTTTGGAAGCTAATGACACCCTGGATAAATGTGAACTTCTGTGTACAGGTCATCTTTCTAAAACTTTTCTGTTCTGTGTCCTTTGTTCTGGTCTCGTAGAGCTTAGTTCAGCCTTCAGAGTCTTATCTCCATGTCTTTCTGACAAAAAGCTGAGCACTTTCTTCCAATATCTCTGAGCATGCTCATGCATGTACCACCAGGGCAGAGGACAGTTTAAGATTCCACATAGAAAAAACACATCTGAAAATAAACTGAGTTTATTGGATAACTGACTTCTGTTAATAAGAAATCTTGTTATGTTGAGTAAACAACAGACTTGACATTAAGAAGGAGATATGTTTGGTTTTGTTTTGTGGGTTTTTTTTTTTAAATATTGGACCTTGCTATAGTCTTATTTGCTTCTGATTCTTTCCCAACCTGTCAGTTCCATCCTGCAAATCACTTTTTCACGCTCCCTGATTGTGAACTCTCAGCCCAACATCCATCATTGCTACTGATGTGTGCATTTCTGGCTTTTAAAGGAGCAAATCTGAGCAATGGTGGAGAGATTTGTATGCAGTACCTGACCCTTTTTCACTCATTTACATATGCATTGTGCAGCATGGTATGGAGTCTTTGGGTCGAAGAATAAAATTAGCTGTGAAAATGCAATAATCCTAATATATGATCCTTGACTTCCTTTAGGTTATTGAGTGGAAAAGTCCAAGCCTCACAGTTTTTAATGCATGTGAGCTGGAGCTGACCCATAGCAGCCAGAATAGACCATAGTCCTGGGTTCTGTCCAAAAGTGAGCATTTGCAGTTCAACAAGTCCAAATAAATGTTCTTAGGAAAACACAGCCAAAGCAGATAGTCACTGAGAATAAGCATGGGTAAGGAGAGAGTCAGCCCAAGACTAGTGAAAAAGTTTAGTTATATTTTTAGAACAAGTGATCCTGCCAATTCTTTTAAAACTTCAGCATATGTATAGGACTGTGAATATCAGTACCATCTTTCATAGCTCTAAACTGGGACAGAAATCTAAATATTTAAGGAAAAATAGATCCACAGCTAGCTAGGTAATATAACATTATAAAACTTGATGGCTGGGTTCTTAAAAATGGCTGTTTGATGGTGTTGTACAATATTTCTGGTTAGGAAATTAAAAAGTTACTGTATGCTTAGCATTTTGCAAATTAAGGATCTTTGTTTTCATTTCTTAAAATAGGAATTTCAGAGCCTTACTTTAGTTTCCTGTTTCTAAAAGTGCTTGCTTGCATTGCCAGGCAAATCTGATGTCTGATGACTGATGTTCTTCGCTGTGTAAGACAGTTTAAAAAGTAATCTAGAAACACATTCAGTGTCACCTGTTTTGGTTAAGTAAGAGCAGAATTAATCTGGGTGGTAAAAATATGCATTCGTCTTTTCTGTTCCTTTACTATGAAATGAAAGGGCAGTGAAAATAGCCATAAAATTCGAAGGACTTTGTGGAGTATTACTGGACTTGAGGTACACACCTCCATTCTGCATCTTCTAAATTTTCAGAGAAATACTATCAACATCTTTATGAAGTGTGTAGGTGACAGTAAAGAGGAATGATGTGTATGCTAGTGCCAATGGTACTTTAATATTTAATAAAAAAGGATTTATAGAGACTTGGGAAAAAAATGAAATAATGCTTTGGAGGAATAGAAAGAAATATGTGTGAGGTGTCAGTCACAAGGGATTCTTCTCTCTGGCATCTGATGATTGTGATATGGTTAAAAAAACCCCAAATTATATTTAAGGACTACCAAAAGAGAGTAAGGCATTAGGAAAGTGGGCTATGAAGTACACTTAAATCAAGATTAAATATTAGGGTACCTCCGGTGCTGCAAAAAGAAGGCTGATATTATTCTCATATTCTAGAATCTCAAAAACAGGATTGCCAGAAATCTGCAGACCAACTTGTCCCTGCTGTCCCCAGTGGGCTCAAGCTGCTGTGGAGGGTGGTATGTGTCACCCATGCTATGGGGCCTCCCACCACCACTTTGTTTCAGTGCTTCACTGTTCTCTGACAATTAGAGAGCTTATACTAATGTTTAACCCAAATCTTCCTTGCTGCTGTTTAAACCCATTCAGTATTATCTACACTTCACAGACACTGAAAATAACATTTTCCTTCCTTTTTTTCCAGCAGTCTATTAGATAGTTAGGCTGTTAATTTGCCTCTCTTGGTTTTCCATTGTTTAAGCTAAACAATCCTAATACTCAGCCTTTCTTTATAGGTCATGTTTTAAAACCTCTTATCTATTTCACTGATCTTTGGTGGACTCTCTCCAGTTAGTTCAAATCCTTCTTGCCATTCAGTTCCTGAGAGTGAATATGTTATCTCAGCTGAGACTGAGCAAAGAGGTAGTATTGGTTTGCATACCTTAGAGGCTAGAACTGAGTTCCTGTGTCCCAGAACAGTGCTTGGTTTGTTCATGGGCTGTTTAACTCAGGTTCAGGTTGGTCCCAGTAGCCCCTGTATCCTTCCCAGTAAAACTGCCTCTAGCTGCTTCTTCCCAATCCTGTATTTAAACGCTTAATTATTTCTAAGTGTAGAATATTCCGTTTACCATCACTTAGTGCTATCCTAAGGTTTTAAATCATAACTTGAACTTGTTAAGATTAAATTCTGGTCTTATCCACCATCAAACTAACAGCATTTCCCAGGCAGGTATCATCTGCAAGTTCAGAAAACAGGGCCACAGTATCACAGGATAATTCCTGTTGGAAGGGCCCTCAGTAGGTCATTGAGCCCAGTCTCCCACTCAGAACTCGCTGTCCCATCACCCAGCTTGCTATCTAAAATGCTGGAACTGAAGCCATGCCAGAACTGACTCTGCTATGGTTGCTGCTATGATTGTGTGAGAATGGTTTTCCACCCACTTGTGACTAAATGAGTAACAGTTTTGTCTAGACCATATTTTTCCAGTTTACTTATGAAAATGTCATGGAAGTAGTGCTAAAAGCTTTACTGGAGTTTTGATATCTACTGCTCCTCAGTCACGGTGACTGTTACTCTGTCATGGAAGGAAGTTAGAATGGGTTGACTCAGCATTTTCTTGACAAATTCATGTTGACCATTGCTGGTTTACTTTTTATATCTGAGAATGCTTATAAACCATTAACTTGTGCTAGCATTTTTCCAGAGAGTGAAATAAAGCTGATAATACTAGTTCCCTCCACTCCTCTTTTTCCCTTTTTTCATATATAGGTGGTTATTATGTCTATCCTTCTGCAGTCTTCCTTACATTACATTACCTGTTTTCATGAGTTCTGGAAGATGACTCCCAATGGCCCTGTGACTGAATCAACCACCTCTTCAAGTGCTATCCAATGAAGTCTTTTATGCTCAAGTTGTTCTAAAACATGTAGCTCATACAAATACTCTCTAACCTGTTCACAGCTGAGATACTACCCTTTTGTCTCTGGTACCAATTGTGTTAATTATCTTATTACAGTCAACATTTTTAGGGGTGGATTTCTCTCTCCATTAAGTAGCTGACCAACTAGCACCTTAGCGTTTCCCTTACTGCTGATGTATTTCAAGAGTGACTTTTTTGTTGTTTTAAATGTCCTTTGCTGGTCAAACTTAATTTTGTGCTTGGGATTTCACCCTTGCATGCTTGTATTATTGGTTGCCACTTTCTGTGTACTACCTTTCCTCAAGGAAAGAAGTACTCATGAAAAGGAAGTGTTATTAAAAGCTGTCTTCTGGCTATACTTCTCCCTTCTCTGCAGTAAAATTGACTTGCTTCTTCAAACTTAGGTTGAACTGAAAAAATAAACACAAGAAAACTCTCTGGACGGTTCCAGTCCATAAGGTAACTTTAAATATTAAAATACCTATCAACCGTTATTATGAAGTTCTAAAAATTAAAAGATCAAATGGATTTCAATATCTCCAAGATCAATAGTATAAAATATACAACAGATGAACTATAGTATTAAGATCCTAAGGACACATTAGGAAGAAAGCAGTACTTTGATACAGCATGCTTTTATCAAGCTTCAGCTAGTGCTGAAAGAAAAAGAGGACTGTGTATTGAATATTAGAGAATGAGCAAAAAAAGTAACTGTAGTAAACCAATGAAGTAATTAATAATGAGCATAATGTCTGTATAGTTTAAAAATTGAGAACATAATAGATTAAATCCATTTTATACATTTTACAAAATATACATTTCAAAGGACTGCTTCACCTATCATAAGCAAAGAATTAACATTAGCTTCACTTTGTTACCTTGCTACACATTTTGCATTTTCCCCGATTTTCAGTGGCTATATAGCGTGAAGTTATTTGCCCTAATGTTAGAAAGTGTACATGCATACCGGTTCACAATTATAGTATTTTAGATCAATTTTTTGTTTGTTTTATCTGTGTAAAGACCTGTAGCACTTGTCAAGGAGTGAGAAACTATTTCCTCTAATGTTAATACATGGTTCTGGGCCGCCTCATGCAGAGGCATTACAAGTGCATGAAGTAAAAACTCGTTTGGGGGACAGTCATATTCAAAGCACGTACACAGAAAATAAAGAAACCCACTGGCATTGGTTATGTTTTGATTTTTTTTTCCTTAGAATAGATTGCAATTTGTTTGGAAGTAGCATGCATATGCAGAAAGACCCCAAATTTGAACATCCAACCAAAGTGCAGCGAAACCCACACTGCGGCTGCTGCTATCAGCCCTGTGCAGTAATGCCCCTGTCACTTTGCCAAGAAGCAGCTGTTGTGGAAAATAAATAAATTCTCTATCAGTCTACCAAGGAGGACAGGACTCAGCTTTGGCAGAGGCAGGAGTGTAGAAGAAATAAATGCTAATCAGACATTTAGAAAAGTAAACACTTCTTGTTTGTGCCTCAGAAATTATCCTTCTGCTGGTTGATACAAAATGTTATTAAAGAGTATGGCGTTTATACACATGGATTTTCTTATATTGAAGATTGAAGGCATAGAGAAGTAAGTTTATTATTACCTAAATTATAGGATTTTATTAATAAAATACTAGAGTTTACATAATAAACTTACATTTTAAAATTATTACTATTTAGTTGTCTGCCTGCTTACACCCTCAAAGTTATTAACACATTTTATACTCAGCCTCCTACTGAAAAAATGCATGAATTAACAGTATTCACGCTGAAGAAACTGGGACTGCAGCTCTGCCACACAGCACAAGCACATGAACTATCCCAAAGTACATGGCTGCGAGTAATCACCATTATTTCTTAATTACATATGCGTTTGGATATGTTATGCATGCAAGTTACATTCTTGTCACAAACCGTGTCTGCCAAAGTCCTCTTTTTCTGCTGAAAAGAATTACCCTGAAAGGACAGGAGGACCTTTCCCAAAATTTCTTGTTGTCCAGCAGGTCCTAGTGGCTCCATCAAAGCTACTGAGTTACCTGTGCCTGGGAATGCTTGTGAGGTCTCAGGCCAATTGGCAGAGCCAGGCTCGGGACTCTCCTGGAATGATGCTTCTTGGTGCAGGCCAGAACCTCAGCCTAGAATATCTCTGCAGTGTATTAGTAAGCATGATCATGTTTAAATGCTGGCAAAGGTCCTGGACACTTCTTAATTTAAAATCATAGCTGTAGCCAAGGTGTCCGTGAAGATGTATAGGGTTTATTTCCCATACATGAGTTGTATAGGTGGTATGTGAAGGCACAAGTGTGTGAGAAGTTTGAGGTGCATCACTTTTATGGGCATAGCTTCGTCGTCAGTATATTTGATGGATCCTGGGCATATCAGACTCAATGCATGTGCACTATAGACACACTTTAAGCTGGAAAATCTCAGGCAATGATATGGTAACCCTAAGAGTGGGGCTGAGTCTGTTCAAAGAACTTTTTTAGCCTCCTGGTCTTAAGTATGTACACTTCCTTATATCGTTTGTTACTGTGATTTATTGAAACGCTGTAAGGGTAAGATTAACGTAGTTACAGATTTTATTCATGATCTCCTTGTTGTTGTGTTTCCCAGTAGTTTTTCTCATTCAGCAACTTAGCACTCTTATATTCTCAAGAGGAAAGTACAGATGTGGCTTGCTTATACTGTTGGCCTCAGGATCACACATCTATCATGTGAACTTTATTCCAGTATAATTTGGTTCTTCTCTCTAAACATGCCATTTAGTCAACTGTACTTCTAAAAGCCAGAATTTACTTCACAGAAGGTAGAAAGAAAACTGAAGAGCTCTAATAGAGAAAAGAATTCCTTTCTCCAGTATTTATGAAACATTTTGAAATTTTCATTGTGTTCTGCATAATCACAATATTGGATTTTTCTGAATTGATAGTGTAAACACTCTCATTTTTCATTATCTCTCCTGTGCCTCACAAATGTCACCTTTTTCCAGTTCCTCTTCTAACCTCCTGTTTGTACCTCCTCCATACCTACTTTCCTTCTCATTTTACTGCTCTGACTTATCCAGTGGTATTGTGCTCCTGCATCTGCTGGCTTTGCTTTAATTCGTTTGGACCCTTGGAGTTTAATTGCTCAACACTTGTTGGCTGACAACATTTTGAGGGAACCAGGGGGTGTTTGGTCTTTGAGACAAGTCCTCATTTCCCTAAGGGAAATGTTAATCTCCAAAGGATAATGGAGGCCCAGTCTGATGTGTTTAAGGTGCAGGGTGATTCTTTTATACACTCTCAAGTCCAAGGATCTGCTTGGCAGAATCCCATGGGATACAGCCTTAGAGAAAAGAGGGATCCAGGAGAGCTGGCTGATTTTCAAGGGTTATTTACTCTAAGCTCAAGAATGGTCCATCCCTACAAATGGGAAATCAAGCAAAGCCAGCAGGAGGTCTGCGTGGATAAACAAGGAGCTCCTCTGTGAACAAGAATAGGGTCTTATCATTTTTTTTCTAATTTTGTCTTTCTAACACAAGGACTGTCCTTTTCTCTTACATTTATTTTAGATTTTTCATTTTATTCTGGTCTCTGAATAGGACTCTTCAGTATATGGCAATACATAAAAACAACATACCAGCTTTGTTTGATTTCTGTTTCTGCAATATTGTGTCCTCAGAGCTGTCAAATGGAAAAATACATAGAAAAATAAAGGAAAATACTTTCCTTCTAACACTAAACTAAAACTTTATTATGATAAAGAAAATAGTATTATTCTTGTAGTTATTTTTTATTAATTTTATTATTTATAAATAGCAACAGTACTGGTTATTATTATTGTCTTATTCTCCCGTTTTTCACTATTTGTCTTTTGAATACCCTTCCTCTGTTTGCTTCTCAATTGCAAACTGGGAAAAAATGCAAAACTCTCTACACAGTAACACAAGTCCCAACATAATACTTCTTATTTTTGGCTTATGTGTGCTGTGTGAAAGCACAGTCCCACCACTTTCTGCTGAAGAGACATTCAGTGAAGAATGGAAAAGCAAGCTTCCATTGATTAACATCCTATTCATATCATCTCTGGCTTTCCTCAGGACTCTGTTATCCAAGTTATTTGTGGCAATGGAGTTGCCGGCCTGGGTATTAACTGATACATCAATCTTGGTGACCAAGATTTGCATTTAAATTACCTGTTCCAGTGCTGCTGAATACATACCCTGTTCACATCCCAATTCCATATTAGAGTCATGCATCAGCTCACCTCTGATTTTTTTTCATTGAAAGGAAATCTTGCCTTGCAAAAGAGTTGAAGCTACCACTTTGGCCTCCGAAAACACCCGGTGAGGACATTTGATGAGCAGGATTCCAAGGTGTGCTTGGTACACTTAGGAGGTAACTGTAGGTAGAGCCTGGGTGACATTTCTGGTAAAAATAATCAGTCTGAACACAGTATACACTATATCCAAGAGAAGTAAGCCTGAATAATGCTTGTAAAAAAAAGTGTTTGCATAGGATTTCATTGAAGTGAAAATTAATCCACATTTCAGAGATCCATAAATTCCAATAAAACTTGCTCCAAAGTAACAAAAAGCCACAGAACTTTTAAGACTTAATAATTTAACTTAAAATTCCTTTAGCCATGTAGCTGTAATTGCTAATAAATCTAAATCTACCTCACCTGAAACACAGTGCTGAATGAGGCAATTTCTTTGTCTTTTTGCTGCCTTGTCATTGCTTTGGGAGAGGTGACTGGACTCAAGGAAGTTATTAAAGTGGAGGTGCAGATATATAAAGCAACATTTTGTTTGGCTAATCACCTGTTCTTCTCTAGTCCACATCAAGGAATCTAACTTTGGCTTCTCAAGTCTACTGAGACATTTGGAATTAGGATTTCAGGATAAAAATTACTTCTCAAAATCAGGAGTTATCCTGATGCAGTTCTGACTTTGTCAAGAAATATCCAAAAGTTGTGCATTGTTCTATTAGATTGTTAGATTTTATGGATTCTTTTTCATGATGTTAATGATCTATATATCTTTAATATAGCTAGTTTAATAGAAAAAAGTGGACAGGTTTTTCTGGGAAGACAATGCTAATTCTTTACATTTTGTTTGAAATGGCTACATTTCCCCATTATTTAACTTTAAATGCATATTGCACTTTGATACACAATTAATCCTATTTTTAATTTATCCTTTCTGAGAATCATACTGAACTTTAAAAAATATAACTTGACTTTCAGGAAGCTATGGTTTCACCACTGTTTATACCTATACTATATAAGAAAAAAACCTCCATGAAAAATGAGTAACAGCATATCAAATTATCACAGCAAATATTGGTCCAACATAAAATTCACAAACACATAGGCTGAGTTAAAAATGTGTTACCTTTCCATGTGTAATCATCAGATTTAATAAACTGAGTTTAACAAATTAGTGTATCTTTTATTGACACTCCTGTGTAGACTTAAATTGGAATGTAGAGATTGTTTTACCTCCTTCTTTGGCTTTTGTGCATCTGCTACTAAAACCCACTAATTCGGGTGTCTGTAACTAATAAATAACATTGAAAACTTGGTAATAAATTGCCAAATAACTGTAGAATTATTTAAAAACTAGAAAATTTGGGGATAAAAAGGCTCTGAAGGTTCATAGTATCTAAATATTGAAGTTAGTTAAGGAAGTGACTTGAATAGGAGTTATTAGTAGCTCACTCTATTTGTTGAAGGTGTAACAAAATCTATTGTCTGGAACCTAACTGAGCAATTTAAAATGTACATCTTTAACAATAACAGGGAACTGATAAACCATAAAGTGATCCTGAAGCACCAAGAATTGTGGGAGATTCTCCATCTCCCATTGTAAATTTTTAAGAAGTCAAGCTTGACAGGACATTTCACTAGAACTGTTTCAACAACTACAACTGAAAACACAGGTGTCATGGGTAAAACAATCTCAAATGGGGGAACTTCTACTTGATTTGATTTACTGCCAGTTAACACCATCTTCTGATTCAGGTATTGGGTGTGGGACATAAATGAGAAAATAAGCACTTAAGTAACCCACTTTCCTTCTTCTTTCCCAGGCTCATCTTAAGGCAAACATCTCTGCTCTCCTCTTATTGATGTCACCTTGATTGTTTTTGCTGTGGATTATGCTCAGTCCCTCCTTATTCATTCCTTGACCCCATAGGCAGGCCCTGTGTTTGATGGTTTCTTTCTGCTTCTCCTTGCTCATTTTCCCCCTGCTCCAGTGAGGGACACCCATGTCCACCTCAGAGGTGCCCCTGCCCTGGTATGGGTCACCCCAGGCTGCAGTCCATTGAGATTTTACCCATTCTGACACAGGTCACTTCAGTGCCCCAGAATGTCTTGTTCCCTGTGGCTCCTCCATGCATCTGCCCAAGAGCATGTCCCCATGTGTCCCCTGCCCTTTGAGGCTGCTGCTTTTTCTGAAATGCATTTGAGCAGAAGCACCACGTGCTCCTTCGCTGTTGAAGCTTTGGCAGGCAATGGGTTGCTCACATCAGTTCCAGAGCTGGCTGGACATGGCTGTTAGCTGCTCAGGGCAACTCATGACCTTCTCCCATGCAGCCCCCAGCTGCCCAAATGCTGCCAGCTGTGCTCAATACAACAGGTATTAGATTAGCTTTTATTTTTCATATGTCACTGTAGCTCAGGACCACAGGCTTTGTAAGCAAACCGTTGTTCTAACTGTGCCTAGAGCGAGGCAGAGCAGATGCCACTTTCAGGGTTCCCAAACAGCCCGTGGTATGTGACTTATTCTGCCAAATGCTTCCTGGTACCACAGAATAAAGTCCTGTTTAGAAGCACCATATTCTTCTGATTGTATGAGAATTATTTTCAGCTACTTTGTCAGCTTGTTCTATAATGACAAGAAAGCATATCCCATTATGTAAAAAAAAAAAAAAAAGGGTGTAAAAATGTGTATTTTCTCTGAAACTAAAGGCAAGGACTTCAATCATTCCCTCTTTGGCCTGCTCTCAGGAATTCAGACACTCTTTGCTCAGTCTTTAAATATTCACTGTTAAAGTCACTCACTTTAAAAAAGGCCCCATTTCAGCAAGGCAGTTATACCACTATGTAACTATAAACACATGCATTTAAGTTGATCCTTTTTCATCAGAAAGGCCCTTCTACATGCGTAAATATAAAGTAGAAATTATAGTCTCTAAGTTTCTGAAAAAGCTCCTTTTTGAAACTCAAATGTTGCTACCCTTTTCTAATCAACACTCCCACTGACTACCATTAGGTGCCAAGATTTGGCCTTGAAACATAATCTTTTATTGAACATTAACAAACAGAACTATGAGACCACTCTAAATATGGGAGAATAAAACCTACCAGTGTCATTTGTTACTCATGATGTGGGGACCTGATAGATTATTTAATTGGAGAGTGCAAATTCAATTCCTGACCCACATGTCTCTACACAGAAGGTTTATGTAATTATCATTAGTGTGTTGTTATTTATCCATGTGTAGATCCTGCTGACTTTTTATTACTCACTGTTAATGTTGTCATTAAAAATGGATGCCAATTAACATAATTTTAAAAGGAGACATGAAAAAATATCAAATTTTTCTTTAAATTTCAATTATTTATTTGTTTCATTTTCCTCTCTTTTCAACATTTGCAAAATAACAGTCTAGGTAGACAATGATAGGGAAATAGTAGCCAAGTCCAGTAATTGTCTTACCTCTATAGGTAAAGGTGGCAAGCTTCTCATTTTGTGCTAGACAAATCACATCCTCACTGTTAAAAGGAGCCAGTCAGCTCCTTTTATTTAAAAAAACCCCAAACCCTAGCACAGATGGCATATCTTGTTGCAGCATTACAGTTTCAGGCCCTTCATGAATCACTTGAGTAGGTAAAACAGCATCTGTCAATTTTATTGGATTTATTGAAACCAGGATATTAGTAGCGTGTAAGTACGCATCAGTTGCTACTTGGCACTTTATTGCAGCACCCAGTTATCCAAGAAGGCAAATTCATATGTGTTTACTAAAACCTTTAGATATTTTTTTTTCCTGCTTTACTTGACTGAGGAGGCTTAATGATCACAATTTTATGAGCCTCTGTTTCTTATGATGAGAAAAGCCTTGACATTTCTTTTTAGATCAGCTTTTCAGAGCCTTATATACAGCACACGTTTCACATAAGCTTCAAGATGAAAGTGGGAAGTGGGGAGTGATCTTAGCAGGGAGCTGACTACCAACAATTTTAGCACTAGAAAATATTCACTCTAGCCAGGAGAAACCCTTTCCCTGGAACTGCTACCATCTCTCCTGTTCTGCCAGGAGGGCTCAGTCCCAAGGGGCTCCCAGATGTCAGAGAGAGTTCAGGACCAAATGTCAGCAATGTTGAAAAGAGCCCATGGTAGGTGATTGGGTCCCTCAGGCAATACAGTAGGTTACTTAAGTCTAAGTTTCTTGCTAAAGGACCAAATCTATACACAGGTCTTTCAGCAATAATGGTCACTTGCACTTAACATTTACAGCACCTTTTGTTAATGATGTTTTCTATTTTTTGCCTCCATTTTTGAGCAGATGAGTAATCAGACCAAGCAAGGTTGCAGGTTTTTGTTGGGTTTTTTTTCCAGAACTCACACTCTCGATTCATTAACAAGAATATAAATTAAATTCAAAAGTAAATATTTTATATGCTTTTATTCAATTGTGTTGATTAGTTGCATACTTATAAAAAATAATTTTGTAGTGAGTGTGCAATTATTGATTTGAACAGAGTAAAAAACGGAACTCTTCTAATGCTGATGCATGCACCTTGTAAAAGGTTCTTTGTCAGATCCAGCAAACAGTGCTCCAGCAAAATCTAATTTTTTACCTGCCAGTTAGATCTTGTAAAAGCTATTTCTGATATTGCCATCTGGTGAAATGCCAGGCACGTTACAGCTCTGTTGCTTCATTTCTCTGGTAGCTAAACCACATTGTTTATTGTAAATGAAGAGGCTTGGAAGTTGGATCTCACATTTGTAAAGTCTTCAGTCTTTGGTCTTTTATTTATTTTAAGGGTCCATTCCAGCAGTCCCATGTGAAGAACCTTCCAACATTTCCATTTGCTTCCCTTGTTTCAGTAGTGAAGCCTTCCCAGGACTGAAGCCATAGCAATCCCTGCACTGATGGGGCAGGAGCAAGATCTTGAAACGCAACCTCAACCATATGGAGCAGAAGCAAAACATGATATTGATGAGGCCATTTGAGCAATGGGGGAATGAAAATGCTGCCTCAGTGAACATTTTTTGTTGGTTTATATGCTCTTGAATGACTTTATAGGGAAGATTTGTCATGTATTTCACTGCAAAAAGACATGCAGTGTTGGAAATCAGCTTTTACAAATGTCACTGGACAGGGAACATTCTGCTCATTAAGTGGATTCATAACGAGTTTCTTTTCTAAGTGGAAGCTTCTGTACTGTTCTGTTTTCCTGCTTTCTCCCTTTCTCTCTCTCTTTCTTTTTTTAATATGTATTCTTCTGGCAGGACTTACTAGCAGATCAAGTGATGTTTACTAGTACTAATTCCATCATGTTTGCTGAAGCACAGTGACATTAGCTAGAGGTGTATAATATATTGTAGTACACTATCTGATACTGAAAGTTTTAGTTCTTTTGATAGCAGCACACTCAGGGCTTTGAGTCATTATTCTCCTCTGTATGAGGAAGGCTAAGGCCACAATGGTGATGAGATGGAAAATGCTCCATTACTGTGGTGTAGCAGAATACCAAAAGATTTTGGTCTGTGGCTGGTGCATTTACACTGAAGTGTTCAGGGGAAAAGGGAGCCTGTCTGCCAGCCAGGATGCTGAGAAGTTGAATCAGGAGAGAGGACTGAAATAAGGTGAGGACTGTCGAAGTTTCAGTCGTTTGTAACATTCCTTTTATATTATTTCTGATGAGGAGGACAAAATTACTTCAAAAATTGTATTTATTACAATTTAATTAGGCATATTTATCTTGGAATACGAAGCATTTATCAGAAGTGGAACAATGACAGGTATATATTGTGATCAATCAAATGCTAATTATAACTGCGATAGCTTCCTATTTCAGAGGTCAAATACTAGAAAAAGCTATAGCTTGTATGAAATATATTTACTGACAGAGAAGTCTGGGTGTTTTAGTGATTTGTTTTAATTCACAGCTTTAAAAAAAGATCAGATACAGCAGCTTCATAAGAGAGCTTGATGGGAGTAGGTTTATGTGTTAATTTATGAAATTATCCATGAATAATTTAGAACAAACATTAGATTTTGAGAAATGGAGCTTTATCTTCTAATAATAAAATTAAAGAAAAATTAAGAAACAGGTAAGCTTATTTCTTGAATCAGCGAAGCAATTTTTGTCTGATGGATTAGTCCTATTTAATCAGAATAGTGAGCAGCTGGATAAATCCCAGCTAGAAGGATATTAGGTCGTTTGTTAGCCCTTCAGCCAATTACAGCTGCAGCTGCTCTGTGGTATCTTTTTTCTTCTCATCACTGAGCTTCACTTTTTTTTCCTTGAAAACACTAGATGATGAGCCCTCAACAGATAAAAGTATAGGGCACAGAGTTCTTAGATACCAAGGTGCTGCTGGATAAAAGATGGTCCCTCTCATCACCAGTGGAAAGTGCCAAGAAAACTTGTTCGTGGTCCTAGAGAGCTGCAGGACCAGGGTCTAGTCCTGACTTGACAAGAGGACAGTCAAAGGGCCTTTTTATTTTCTTTGTTGTTGTTTTTGTTCTTGTTGTTATTTTGTTTGGTTTTGGTTGTTTGTTTGTTTGAAACAAACTTTGTAGTTCTTTGCTATTCTTATATTTTTTTTCATTTAGGCTATCATAATGGTAATGTAGATTTTTTTGTTTATGCTGAGGACTTTGCTTTTGGGTTTGGGTGGTTTTTTTTTAATGGGATTTTGTTAAAAAACAAGCAAATGAACATGACAAAATAGCTGGAAAGTCTTGTCAGAGGTTCTGTGGTGGTACTGAAAGAGAGGCAGAAAACTCTAAAGGAGTTTGTAAATACTGTCTTGATTTTTACTTTTTTGTTGTTGTTCCCCAGGACTAGTAAAAAAGCTCTTCTTCATACAGCTCTTAGTGACTGTCCTGTGATTCACAACGTCTTTCACTTCCAAATAGGTTTTAGTGAGGCCCTGTAGAAAGGATTTAATTTTATCTACTTTATTATCTCTAGAGACTGAGATCATAGCTCCCTCACTCCCCTCCACCCTGTTAATTGATAGTAGCTCAGGTGAGAGAGAATTGTGTTGGATCTTTTTACCTCTACATATAACTCAACACTGACTGTTTGTTCTGTCATGTCCCTCCTTGGGCTACCTTGTGAATATAGAGGTTGGGAAGCTTGCTGCCAACGCAGCAAAGAAAGGATGAATGATACAGGGGCCAGGACAGCCGACTTGAGGCTGCCGGTGTAACAGGCAAGGATATAAACTGGTGGAAAAATATCTTTTGGGTGGTTTTTTTCAGCCCTATTTACTGACACAAGAACATCAAAACCTTGTAAAGGGTGAGCCATGAACCACTGAAGAGCGCAGGCATGGAAAGAAGCATTGTGGATGTTAAGAAACCTGTGTGTGTGTTTAACAAGAATGGGGGGCTACTAGTTAACCCAGGACTGCGCTACTCAGCCACATTTTCCCTCAGTGTGTTTGGAAAACTGCCATGCCTCAGTTGCCCATAAATAAACAAGGGATCACACACTTCTCTCTCCCCCCTTGAGGTGGTCAAAGGACAAAGACACTAGACAGCAGCAGGTACCTGGGAAGGAAGGAGCAAGTATGGTGCAAGGAGTTCCCCAGAGAGGGGGCAAGCGAGGTCTTCCTGGGTCTTCAGAGCTTGCTTGTTTGAACTGGAACCTGGTAGTTGCCCAAGATGAGACACAGTCCTATGGATTAATGTGCACAAAAGTTGTGTAAGCTAAATTTGCCTTTCTAATCGGTTGTGCAAGTTGGGTGGGAGCCTGTTTCTTTGGTGTGATGTAGATCAAAGTACGAGAGAGGCATTTTGGTATGCAGAACATCCCGTTATCCCAGGCACTGTCCATTCTCAGACTTCTTCTAGTTTCAGCTACAGCCCCTTCTCCTGGGCAGCCCCAGCGCAGTTAGCCAGGTTTCGTACCCTCTCTCACTGCCCTTTCTGCAGCTTGCAAGGAGTTACTAGTATTAGCACAGGAATGGGCTGTTGCTATGGCTTTGTAGCCAGCAGCAGTTGGAGTTTATGGGATATTTAGGTGGCAAATTACACCTTACATTTTATTGACTAGTTCTGTGTAGTACACCAGCTTTGTGCTACGGTGCATCCTTCGGGTTACTCCACATGGTAATAATAGTATGTGCTCTATCTCGTGCATGTTAATTTTAAATTATGTTTACACAGTGAATGAATGTGAATCAATTGAAGCTTGACATTCCTATTTCAGGGTAGAAATAGCTAGTCAATATGAGCTGATATTATTGATTGGGCTGTTTGTGTGTCTGTTATGCAAACCATACAGGTAATGAATATCAATACGCAAGAGTTTGCTCAAATGTTTTATTGTCAAAAGCATGGAGAGTTTGGTGAACGTGAAAGGCAGTTTCCCATGTTGGAAAGCAGCTGTCAATATTTTGGTACAATAGATTCATCTGTAATCTAAAGTATATATAAAAAACCAAAATGTGAAATACTCTGTCTTAAAGGGAAAACATGAACATATGTTTCACAGTACACTTCTGACAGGTGGTGTCTCACACTCCAGAGTGACTTTTTTTTTTTTTTTTTTTATCACATCAGATGCAGAGCTGGTGTTAGAGCTATGGAGTTTCCAGGCAGGAGTAGAGGCATGGTACAGTCTCTCTTCTAGTTGTACTCTACTGCCTTGCGCTGCTACCTCCTCCGACTTCAAGTGGACCTCCTCTTGTCCTGTCCTCAGTGATCTGAGATCCCAAGCAGTTGCTTTGGTTCTTGCTTTTAAAACTAGTTCTAATCAGGAATGCGTTCCAAGGAGACAATTAGGACTGAATAGCAATTAGGAATGGATAATATGTTATTATTGTAAATCAGGATTACTAAGCATTCACATCACCTTAATTACAATATTTGTAAAAGACGAGACCAAATCTATAGCTAGTAGGGGAAAATAAAGACTAATCATAAGCCAATTGTAAGCAGCATAACATGGGCCTTGCAGGAGTTGTGGGGTACAACTGGGCTGTCTGGGGAGCAGACCAGAGAAGGAGCTGTGACTCTGGAAGCTGTCATATGGCTCCATGTTCTCTGAGACATGACGTAGAAGGATTAGTCGTAGTCGGTGCTTCCTTACTAACAGCAGGTTGACTGTGCTGACTGGTGTGCTGAAGATGACTGCAAGCACAGGCGCTAACAAGTCAGTTGCTTGTAATGAATAAATCCCTCTGTTCTGCTTCTCTTTTCCCCCTTGCCTGTGAATATGTCCACATATGCCCTGAGCAGACGTGAGCTTTCTTCACTGATGCTATGAGCCTACTGGAAGCTACTTAGCCACATTAATGTGATGCCAACCTAAAGCAACAAGAAAATCAGATTCTCAGTAAACTTTATTAGCTTGGGCCCAGCTTTATGCAAGCATGGCTGTCTAGCTTTCACTCAGAGCTCGCTTGCTTCTAGCTAACTCCAAGTGTGGGCTGAATAAGATAATGACAGTACAGAAAATACCATGTAGATGTAAATAATGAGTTCCTCATGGTTTTTAAAAACATGATGTTCTTTTAACACTTCAATTTGAGAGTGAGTGATTAGGTTAAAAGGAAGCAAACTGATGAATCAACTCTTCCTGTTTAGAATTAGATTCCTCCTAGAAAATCTGCTTGGTGTATATTTCAGGGTTCCTCCTATGAAATCAGTCAGCCACACGCTGTCATTTTTTTTCTGAATCTAAGATGGCATTTTATGTTCTTGACGTGAACTTCCCATTGCTTGCGAATAGAGAGGCTAACACAGTTCTAGGCAGAGGGTACCAGGAGACTAATTTTTTATTTTTTTTTTCTTGGTGGCAAATGGGAGGAATTGTGATGAAGTGTTACATACACATTAAGCTACATAGTGGCTATAGCTCTATTTATGGTGGAAATAAGAAATAACTGCTGTGGTATAAAAAGCTCTGGCCTGCATCCACACAGGGATGAAACCTTGTTCCTGTGAAGCATAGCTGGGGATGCAGATGTAAGGGCCACCAGCCTTTATTTTTGTGTCTCATTTAATTAATGAAGTTAGAAATGCAGAATGGTGGTGTGACTATCTAAATTTATAGACATGAACACTAACATTTTTCCACATTGCCTACCTTGGTTATGAATCCTTTCTGGAAGATTAAGGAACAGACATTTTGGGTTTTGTTCATTATGCTATGATGAACCTGAAAAATATTGAAGAAATTTTGAATTCTCCCTTTGCACTACTTAATCTAATTGAATAAAAATGTTTTTATATTTAAAATCTGAACTCCACTTTATTTTCTGCTTTCTGTCTGTCTCATGAATACAGTTAATTTGACCTACCCCATGATTTTCTGGGAAGGTCATATTGTAGAATTATTTGATATAAATATCTTTGCCTTATCAGGCTTACCAACATACTGGAGGGGGAGTTTTTTATCTTTCTTGAGGAAAAAGGAATTGCTGGTTGGTTTTCTCAAGTTTTGGGGTAAGTTCATTGTTTTTATAATGAGGTGGTATTCCAGTTAGTGGCAGATTGGAATTAGTTAGACAGTAATTAGTTACCCTATGCCAAATGCATTCCTTTGTTTGCCACAGCCAAACTCTTTTTATCTGCATGTAAAAACATTTTCATCTGAAGTGGCTGCACTTGAAAAGTGTTGGCTGCTTCAACAAAATACTTCCTATGGGCTTGATGTCGACGGTCCATATTACCTTCACAATCATCTCATTAGATAATCCACAATGATTACAGTAGCCTGGGGTATTTTCTCTTTCCAAGAGGTAGTCCTCTGAGTTCTTTAGGTAACATTTCTTTAGAAAACAGTACTAAGTTTTGAGCCACAACGTTCTCAAAGCACCAAAACAATAAGGAAGTTGCTAGTAACATTTTCCTAACTCTCCGCTCTTTCTCTTTCTCTTTCTCTTTCTCTTTCTCTTTCTCTTTCTCTTTCTCTTTCTCTTTCTCTTTCTCTTTCTCTTTCTCTTTCTCTTTCTCTTTCTCTTTCTCTTTCTCTTTCTCTTTCTCTTTCTCTTTCTCTTTCTCTTTCTCTTTCTCTTTCTCTTTCTCTTTCTCTTTCTCTTTCTCTTTCTCTTTCTCTTTCTCTTTCTCTTTCTCTTTCTCTTTCTCTTTCTCTTTCTCTTTCTCTTTCTCTTTCTCTTTCTCTTTCTCTTTCTCTTTCTCTTTCTCTTTCTCTTTCTCTTTCTCTTTCTCTTTCTCTTTCTCTTTCTCTTTCTCTTTCTCTTTCTCTTTCTCTTTCTCTTTCTCTTTCTCTTTCTCTTTCTCTTTCTCTTTCTCTTTCTCTTTCTCTTTCTCTTTCTCTTTCTCTTTCTCTTTCTCTTTCTCTTTCTCTTTCTCTTTCTCTTTCTCTTTCTCTTTCTCTTTCTCTTTCTCTTTCTCTTTCTCTTTCTCTTTCTCTTTCTCTTTCTCTTTCTCTTTCTCTTTCTCTTTCTCTTTGCCTAAATTTGCAGGTGACAATTTTGGAAGACTGCATGTGTGGGTTTCAAGTCATTCTGCATTTGTCATACATTATGGTCACCCAAAAATCTAACAAGACAGAAAAAAAGGTGGTCAACGGTCTTTGGTGTAAACATCTGTCAATTAGTAGGGTAAATTCAGTCTTGTATGCATCTGTTCCTTCAGTGGACCAAAAGAAAGGAAGATTCCACAAAGTGCATAGCTAACTTGGATGGTGATCTCTTTGGGAAAGGGATCACAATAAGTCATGCAGTCTTACTATGTATAAATTCACAGGTATGAGGAGCCTCTTAGTTTTTGATTACTGGGTTTAAACAAAAGATGTATACCAAAGTATACCAATTGATGCTATTATACTTCGCAGGAGATTCAAAGTTGTAGTCATACAACCAGTAGTTTAGTGGAGAGGAAAACTATTTCCACCAATCCTGCTGCTTGGATATTCAAGGAAAATGAGCTATGTATGTTCTTCAAATTGGCAGTTTCCCAAGAGTCAGTACTCACAGCTCTGAATAGAAGAAAGAGTCTTGGATTTTGCGTGGTGTATTAATGTGTTTAACTCATTTCTGTCATGTTTGTCTCATGCAGATTGCATTGAAGGCAGTTGCTGCTCACGTATGTGTTGCTTTTTTCTCCATTATGTATGCAATATGTGTATGAGCAGAGTTTTGGAGAACAGGTGGGAATGACACAGCCATGTGTTGCAAGTATATTCATAGACTACAGAGCCAAGAGGGAGGACTGCAACAGTCTAATCTGACTTCTTATATAATGCTGTTCTGTACATGCATATAATAGTTTGAGGGGATATGTCCCATTTTGACTTACACATTTTTTCCTTAGCTATGTTAATCATTAGTCCTCGATACCCAGGGCCCTGTTTCTCGTGCAATAATAAACTATTTGTTTATTGAAGCAAGAGAGTGGTGGTGGGGTGTTGAATTTTAAAAAAAATGCCTACCCCATCAGTGACTGGATTCCTCTCCAGGCCCCTGCATCTGTCATTGACCACTTGCTCCTTGTAGACTGTGCAGTTGAAAGTCTTCTCTTCAAATTTCTTGCCATTTTGTTTAAATTTTCTTCAGCTCTATTGTAACAAGTCTCTTACATTTTACTTGCTGTCACATTTTCTTTCACCCTCTGAGCTGACAATCCATGATTTGGCTTCTGCTTCTAATTTCCATCTGTAATTCAGTTTCCTCTCCTTCTGTTCTTTGTGTCCAACCTCTATTTCCCCCCCTCCAGCCCTAGCTTTTTACATCAAAGGAAGAAAAATTTGTCTTCTGTGTCTGTGTTTCTTTAAATAGTCCACAGCTTTGGCCATTTTCATGTGACTCCTTCTTTCAGTGATGTAGCTTAGTCACTATTTTCTTGCAGTCATTTCTAAATCCTTTTTCTTGCATTTGCAGATAAGCATTTTAGGATCCAGCCCTGCAGATTATCCTGAAGGTAATATGGACCATGAACATTGAGCCCGTAGGAAATATTTTGTTGAAGCAGCCCATGCCTTTCAAGTGAAGCCACTTCAGATGAAATTGTTTTTACATATAGATAAAAAGAGCCTTGCTAGTGAACTCTTCCTCTAGCAAATCTGGGAGGGCAGATTGCCCCATCTGACTTTGTCATCTCTCTTTCTCTCCTGCTTTCCATATTCCTGAATCTACTGATTTAAATATTTCTCCAACCAATTCCTGCTTTTCAGTGCTACCTGTTTTTTTTCCCACTTGCTAAGATGGAAACCATCCTGGTTCTCAGAGTCCAGAAAGCACACCTCATCCCAGAGCTCTCCTTTAGTTCCAGTTCTTGTGGGTGTTGTGCAATCAATATTTTGAAAGAAATTACTTAATTTTTCTTGATTTTTAAAAATTTTTATTTCTTTTTCCCTGTTCCTGCAGGAGAGACAGGCCTACTCAGCACCATGAGCTGATAAACTTCCATTGCTTTGGCTTACTACACCTTGTGGAGAGCTTAAAACATATTCAAAAATTTCTCCTACAGGACAATCAAAACAAGCCATGATGTTTGTCAAGAAAAGGGGCTTTTCTTGTGACTTGTTCTTTCTTGCCTCCTGAGCAATACAGAGCACAGGTCTTGTTGGACAGTTGTTTCTCCCATAGAAAGAATTAAGAAAATATCCTGCACTCTGGACCAATGTTTGTGGAAGTTTCCTGAAACCTTCCTGGTACAAGGGAGCTGGGGACAGCCACTAGAAGGCAACGTGCTCCCACAAACAGCCAAAGGTAATATTCCTTCAGAGCTACTTAAGCTGAAACCTGCACTGCTTTTCAATAAAATCACTTTTGTCACTTGAATGCATAATTAGTAGGAGATCTATTAAAAATAGAGCATTTTACTTGGGCAGTGATTGCAGCACCATGGTGTCTGAAAGGCAGAGCATGAGAAGAGATGGTGGTCACTGCTGACACACAGGCATTTCAGTCTCATGCTTTAACACCATTTACTGTATTTATCAGCTATGGTTGCAAAGCCGGTTGATGGCAATTTATTGGAAAATAGTTAAGTACAAATAATAGTCTCTTGATGATCATTACCCATTTCTTAGACCTGAAGCTCCGTGTGAAGGGGATTTGCTGTGCCAGCTTGCTTTTGTGGACTATTAGTAGTAAATAACTTGTCCCTTTCAGGAATTTAATGCTGTTAAAGCATAGTTAATATATCCCTGTGTCTGGGTGGATATACAACTACAACACAGATGCAGTGTTCCTGTTTCACCTTTTCCCTTTCATCTCTCTTGTAGCTGAGAGACCCAACAGATGGTCCTTTCTCTGTCTGTGTGTCAAAACTGTAATATAAGAGCTGCTGCTGAGTATTTTCAGTCTTTTAATTTTTAAGAAAACATGTGAATGGAGGAAATCCTGCTCTGTGGATCAAAAGAATGGAGCCCAATTAGCATGATGCTCTGCTCTCCAGTGCTGCCTCAAACTAAGTCCCAAACGGCTTTTAAATGGATCATTTTGATCTTTTGTCACCTGGTTTGTTGTTTTGGTTTTTTTTTTTTTTTAGGGGGAAGTATTTTGTTTACTTTTTTTCCTAGCATTCAACTAGAATTCCACTCTCTGCTGTAATCATTTTGTTTCTTACAGTGGCTTTTGTCTTACACATGTATAACAAGAAATTTTGCATTTTTTCTCTTTTACTCACTCATGCTTCATGTGCAGCCTCTTCAGGCACTTGCCACTGGCTGGAGGCTGAAGGAGATGCCAGGATGTCACTCAGAGTACATCTTGTTCAACAGCACAAAGGGGAGTGAAAATAAAACAACAGAGGGGAGGTATCCTGGCAGCAGGTAAGTAACTCCTCCTTCCAGCTATTCCTCACGAGTTTGATAAGTTTGTGGATCCAGACAAATATATTTACTGTAGAATCTAGTAATTTGCCAAGATTTAATTGAACCTCATAGAAAGGGGAATGATTAAAATAATCATTTATGGCTTTAAGAGTACAAACTCACCTGTAACAAGTCAGGATATGTAGTTCTCTCATCTTTGCTGGCTATACCTAACAAAAATCAGGCTTTTTGCACAGTTTCACTTCTTGGAGAATAAAAAGTCCTGTCCTGTACCAAGCCTTCGTATCAGCAGAAACAACTCAGAATTTTTCTGTACTGTATTAAAGTGCTCTACAAGGAACAGGCACTTAGCTATCATGCTGTAGTGATTTTTTCTCATTACCATTGTGCTTGTATGTCTGGGGGGTTGTACTTGTGTGTGTGTGTGTGTGTGTGAGAGAGAGAGAGACAAGAATCATCCATAAAACAGAACTCTAATTAGTGAGATTTTCACGTCTCTCAGCTCAGTAAAATACTCCTGAGAAAAGAGTATTTTTCTTAGGGAAAATAGAGCAGGGCAAACCTCCAGAGCCGGAGGACAAATCAATACTGATAGACTCCCAGTAACCCCTGAAGCTGCTGTATGGGGGGGCAGGGTTACCTGTGTGCCAGCTGGGAGCCGGGGCAGGATTTTGTTCAGGCAGGTGCAGAACCTGTTGTTTATTTAATAAGGTTGGTGGCAGCTGCTGCTACCACTTCAGAGCAGTTAAAGAATATGTTGTTCAGAAGGAGGTTGCCAGGTGCCGGCTGTCCTATATGCTATGACAAGCAGGGCAAAATTCCATGTAAACACCTGCCAGCATCCCAGGCAAACCTGTACTAACAGGCTATTATGTACCTGCCATTAAGCCATTTGTGGGTTTATCTGACAGCAACACGTGCTCACCAGCTATCTTAGCAAGGGTCTGAAGAGATAAGATATGCCAGTGTGTCCTTACCTCCAGCAGATGTGAGGCCAGGCTGTTTGAGAAACACCTACAACTGGTTCGGACTTTACCCTCTCAAACACACAGGGCCCGGTCTGTGAGCGGGGTGAGCCAACGCTGGGCTGCTGACAGCAGGAGAAAAGGACAGGGCACATGGCAGAGCTCTAACACAGACCAGACCTGCCAACCACAGCCTCTCATTTCAGCACTGGGTTGTTTTTTTCCCTGGGAACCTGGGTTTTGGGTGGGCTTTCTTGCCTCCACGTTCATGGCAGGCAGGCTGATAGGTTAGCCACTTAATAGATTTGCAAGCATGTGTGTATGTGATCTCTGCTCTGTCAGCTGAGATTGGTGCAATTAGTGTCATTAGTCACAAACTTCCCCCTGAAAAGAACAGATGCTACTACTGAAAAAAATCAGATCTTTGAAATATTTAAAAGCATATCTTACAATGATTAATACACTTGTGAGAATGCATATGATGAATAGTGCTTCTGTTACTTCGGTATATGAGACACCCAGATATTCTGCTGCAGTCATCCTCGGAGACTGTAAC
>NW_010301644.1:0-401 GCF_000700745.2 Antrostomus carolinensis
GATTGAGGACCCTGGGGGACCGTATCCGGCCCGCGAGCCATAGTTTGAGGACCCCTGCTCTAGACGCTGTGTACTGCAAACTGTTAGGGTTGCACTTCATTTTTCTCTTCAGAACATTTTCTGAATTAGACTTGCTAACAGGTTATTCATGTAGGCTTCATTTCCACACTAGGCAGCACAATTTACAAACTGTGAAACACATCATGCTGTCTGTAGCCTTGTCCTTCTTTATGGTTCCATTACTTTGAAAGGAGATGTGTCATTTGTGTTTTTTCTGCTCGTTTCACTCTTTACCATGAGAACATGCTGCAGGGAAGAAAAAGCAAAATTTATGTGCTTTAGGCTCCTGAATTATCCCTCTGTTCTAGGGCAATGTATGTCAAGGGTAACGGTAGGGATAA
>NW_010301644.1:424-841 GCF_000700745.2 Antrostomus carolinensis
TATCCTACAGAGAGTAGTCCACGTTTTCTGGAGGTATGTAAGATTTCTGATGCTTGGACTCCTTTCAGGTGCTTGAAAACCTCCTTCCCTGTTTCTGAGTGACCATGGCACTATAGTGAAATAAGTCCAGATTCAAAGAGGATTATGTAAATCAGTATTTGCCCTTTGCCGGTACATGGCCTTGACTGTAAGAACTTTGTTTTGAGGTTTAACAGGAAGGCTGTGTTAACTGGTGTGGAAGCTGAGCAGTGTTGACGTTGATGGAGATCATCTGATGTGAAAACACAGCATTCACTTACAGAAAGAGATATGTAGTCTCTTCAGTTTTATGAGCTTGACAGTGGAAACTGTTTTGTGTCTGCTTCCCTTCCTTTCCTTCCCTTCCCTTCATGCACACTGTGGTTGTATCTCTCTCAA